>NC_091178.1:42735320-42840020 GCF_040958095.1 Procambarus clarkii | reverse complement strand
GATGGTGAAGTGGGGAATGGTTGGGAGGCCGAGGAAACGGGTGAGGGGGAATGGGGGCAGGGAAGGTTGCTAAGGCTCAGCAATGCACATGCGTTGCTAAGCCACAGCAACGCATGGCCGGGTACTGCTAGTGGTATAATAAATATGTTACGATTCCATTTCAATGTTTCCGATTTAATTGATAAATTGAATTTTCATAGATTTCGATTTATTTTCATTTTGATTTAGTTATTTTGTGTGACATGGCGTTGGAATTGAGCTGTGTTGTTTACCATACCACTCATTTTGTGAGTATAGTTTACTTTTGTATTTTTCATTTATTTTCAATTCGTCTTTTAACTGTTTTTTTCTTATATTTCAGTGATGGGAACGTCAGATCATTTGATGTTCCAAATTTCCTGATGGGAACATCAGATCATTTGGGAATGAATCGGACGAGGCAGTGGGGAATGGTGGGGAGGACAAGGGGAAAGGGGATTGGGGGATGGTGAGGGGACTGAGGAGGTGGGAATAGTAGGGAGGACGAGGGGATAGTTCAGTGGGGAATGGTTAGGAGGACGAGGGGATGCTGGAGTGGGGAATGGTGGGCAGGACAAAGGGACTGAGGAGGGGGAAATGGTGGGGATGATGAGGGAACGATGGAGTAGGGATTGGTTTAGAAGCAAGTGGGATGGGGGAGTGAGGAATGGTTGGGAGGACGAGGAGACAGGGGAGCAGGGAATAGTAAGGAGGGCTAGGAGACAGGGGAAGGTTGCTGTGGCTCAGCAATGCACATGCATTGCTAAGCCACAGCAACGCGTGGCCGGGTACATCTAATCTATATAAATAAATATTGAAATGTTCGTTTGTTCAAAATCGCTAATCTCCGAAAGTTCTTCATCGATTGCATTGAAATTTTCACACACGGTTTCATTCGCATCAGAGCAGGCTTTTATATAAATATTATATTGATATCACGTCTGTGACGGAAAAAACAGGCTTTTTTCGAAAAACTGTGTTTTTCATGTTTTTTTCATTTGAAAAAATCTTCAAAACCTCTTTACCGATTGCTTTGAAATTTTGAAACAACGTTACATTTGAATAGGCGTATGTTTTTATATTATTACTATATACATTCCTCACCTATGACGGGAATAAACATGTTTTTTTTATAACAGCGCTTCTGTTGGACGTAAGAGCAACACACACTGTTATCTCCCAAGATTCTTCACTGATTGCTTTGAAATTCTGATACAACGTTCCATTTGAATATGCGCGTGTTTTTATATGCCTACTATATAGATGCCACACCTGTGACAGGTAAAAACATAATTTAAAGAAAAAACAGTGTAATCTGTTGAACGTAATAGCAACACTCACATGCTATACTAAATATGTCATGATTTCCACTTCAGTGTTTCCGATTGCATCATAAATTGAATTTTCATTCATTTTGATTTAATTATTTTGTGTGACATTGTGATGCAATTGAGCTGTGTTGTTTACCACACCGTTTATTTCATAAGTATAAGAGTAGATGCCACACTTGTAAAGGGTAAAAACATTCTTCTTTTTTTAAGAAACAGCGCCATCTGTTGCATGTAAGAGCCATACACACTATAATATATATGTTACGATTCCATTTCAATGTTTCCGATTGTATTGACAAATTAAATTTTCGTATATTTCGATTTTTTTTCATCTTTATTTAATTATTTTGTGTGATATTGCGTTAGAATTCAGCTGTGTTGTTTACCATACTGTTCATTTAGTGAGTATAAGTATAAATGTCACACACCTGTGACTGTAAAAACATGCATTTTGAAAAACAGCACCATCTGTGTACATAAGAACATTCACGCAATACTAAATAATGTTATGATTCCATTTCAATGTTTCTGATTTAATTGATAAATTGAATTTTCATAGATTTCGAATTATTTTCATTTTGATTTAATTATTTTGTGTCACTGCCTTAGAATTGAGCTTTGTTGTTTACCATACCGTTCATTTCAAGAGAATAGTTTATTTTTTATTTCTTCATTGTTTTCCATTTCATTTTTTAATTGTTTTTCTTACATTTCAGTGGTGGGAACATCAGATCATTTGACTTTCCCAATTTTCTGATGGGAACATCAGATCACTTGGGAATGCATCTTACGAGGGAGTGGGAAATGGTGGGGAGGACGAGGGGACGGGAGTGGGGGATGGTACTGGGGACGACGGGACAAGGTAGGGAGTAATGGTGGGGAGGACGAGGAGACGGGGGGTTGGGAACAAGGGGACAGGAGAATGGAGAATGATGGGAAGGACAAGGAGACAGGAGAGGGGGGGGGGAAGTGTGGAGGATGAGGGGACAGGGGAATATTAGGGAGGCCGGGGATGGAGGAGTGGGAGATGGAGGAGAGTACGAGGGGACGGTGGATCTCTTACGGGATCTACTCCTAAAGTATAACTTAACTTTAACACCATTGTTGAACTCATAAAATTGTGCATTAAACATAATTATTTATACTTTAATGATTCATTTTATAAACAAACTTTTGGCATGTCGATGGGTAATCCCCTCTCCCCTGTTTTGAGCAATTTGTACATGGAGTGTTTTGAAACAAACATCCTACCCAGGATCTTATCCTCGAATTTGGTTTCGTATAGGTACGTTGACGATATTTTATGCTTGTGGCTGGCTAACCATTACCAAACTGTCTTTCTCATTCAACTTAATTCGCTGGTTCCATCAATTAAATTCAATATTGAGAATGAAATGAATGGTGTTCTGCCTTTTTTAGACAGCATGATTCATAGAATCGGTAGGAGTTCCAAATTCTATGTGTATAGGAAAATTACCAATGTGTGCTTGTATGTTCATTTTTACTCATGTCATCATATTCAGGTTAAGCATGCACTTTTTTCTGGTATGTTTCTCAGAGCCTTCAGGGTTTGCAGTCCAGAATTTTTTGATGAAGAAATAACGAATGTATTTGAAATTGGTAAGAAGTTTAAATTCCCAAAATCGGTCTTGGATCTTGCGTTTGGTCAAGCAAAATGGACGTTCTACAAACAAGTCTCCGTGGTGTAGTGGTAAGACACTCGCCTGGCGTTCCGCGAGCGCTATGTCATGGGTTCGTATCCTGGCCGGGGAGGATTTACTGGGCGCAATTCCTTAACTGTAGCCTCTGTTTAACGCAACAGTAAAACGTGTACTTGGATGAAAAAACGATTCTTCGCGGCAGGGGATCGTATTCCAGGGACCATAGGATTAAGGACGTGCCCGAAACGCTACGCGTACTAGTGGCTGTACAAGAATGTAACAACTCTTGTATATATCTCAAGTTCCCAAGTCTAAACCTGAACTAAAAAACTCGTTGGTATTACCATATTTTGATGGTCTAGTAAATCTTGCTCCAGCCCTGAAAATCCTTATTATTAACTCAGTGTTAAAAAATGATAATTCACTTAAGTCCATGTTAATTAAGAACTCGCCCTCGTCTGTAGCAGGTTGTGTGTATTCCATCCCTTGTAATGAGTGTGCATGTATTTACATCGGCCAGATTGGTAAATCTCTTTCCTGACGTTTAAAACAACATTCGCATGCTATTCGTACAGCCCAGCACTCCAGTGCATTGTATTTACATTCCAGTTTGTGCGATCATTCTATCGACGTCAGAGGGGCAAAATGTATTGTTAAAAGTAAGGATTTCGTTGAACGAAATGTGATAGAGTCCACTCTGATCAAACAATGTAACAACAGCCTTAATGTGAACCCTGGTATGTACAAGATGGATCCCCATATAAGCTTCAATATAGCACATCAATACAAAATAGCATCCATTTAACCTGTTTGGTACTTTTATATATCTTCCAGTTATGGATATTAATAGGATCTGCTCTTATGGACCAATGCATCTTACGAGGGAGTGGGAAATGGTGGGGAGGACGAGGGGACGGGAGTGGGGGATGGTACTGGGGACGACGGGACAAGGGAGGGAGTAATGGTGAGGAGGACGGAGGACGAGGGGTTGGGGACAAGGGGACAGGAGAATGGAGAATGATGGGAAGGACAAGGAGACAGGAGAGGGGGGGGGGGAAAGTGTGGAGGATGAGGGGACAGGGGAATATTAGGGAGGCCGGGGGATGGAGGAGTGGGAGATGGAGGAGAGTACGAGGAGACGGTGGAGTGGGGAATGGTTAGATGGACGAGGGGACAGTGGAGTGGGGGATGGTGGGGAGGACATAGGGAAGGGGGAGGGAGGAAATGGTAGGGAGGACGAGGGGACAGGGGAGGGCGAATGGTGGGGAGAACTGGGAGACAAGGGGAAGGTTGTTGTGGCTCAGCAACGCACATGCGTTGCTGAGCCGCAGCAACGCGTGGCTGGGTACAGCTAGTCTATATAAATAAAAGTGTAAATGTTCGTTTGTTTATAATTGATAATCTCTGAAAGTTCTTCACTGATTACTTTGAATTTTCACACAATGTTCCATTCGCATCTGAGCGGGTTTATATATACATACTATATAGATGTCACGTCTGTGACAAGAAAAAACATGCTTATTTTGAAAAACTGTGTTTTTCATGTGACGGGAAATCTTCGAAACCTCTTTATCGATTGCTTTGAAATTTTGACACAATGTTGCATTCCAAATATTCGTGTGTTTTTATATGCCTTTTATATACATGCCTCACCTGTGACAGGAAAACACTTAAAAACAAAACAGCACCATCTGTTGGACATAAGAGCAACACATGCTGTAATCTCCGAAATTTCTTCACCAATTGCTTTGAAATTTTGACACAACGTTCCTTTCGAATGTGCACGTGATTTGTATACCTACTCTATAGATGCTTACTTGAGAAAGGTAAAAACATGTTTTTGTTTTTTTATAAACAGCTTCATCTGTAACACGTAATAGCAACACACGCTATACTAAGTATGTTAACATTCCATTTCACCGTTTTGATTGCAATGACATATTGAATTTTCATAGATTTTGACTTATTTTCATCTTGATTTAATTATTTTGTGTGACATTGCATTGGAATTGAGCTGTGTTGCTTACCATGCAATTCATATCTTATGCATAAGTATAGATACCTTACCTATAACAGGAAAATACATCCTTTTCTTGAAAACTGTACCCTCTGTTGCACGCTATACTAAATATGTTATGATTCCATTTCAATATTTCCGATTTCATTGATAAATTGAATTTTCATAGATTTTGATTTATTTTCATTTTTATTTAATTATTTTGTTTGACAAAGCATTGTACTTGAGCTGTGTTTTTACACCATTCAACTCATTTTGTGGGTATAGTTTATTTTTGTACTTTTCATTGTTTTTCATTTCGTTTTTTAAAAAAAATTCATTTCGTTTTTTTTCATTTAGTTTTTTAAAAATTTGGTTAGGAGGACGAGGGGATGGTGGGGAAGATAAAGGAGGAGGAGGGAGGGGGGATGATGATGGGGAGGTTGAGTGTACGGGAAGTGGGGAATAGTGGGAGGACTAGGCGATAAGGAAGTGGGGAATGGTTGGGAGGACTTGGAAAAAGGGGAGGGGGGGGGGTTTCGTGCGGTGGACTGGGAAAAGGTTGCTGTAGCTCAGCAAGACACATGTTGCTAAGCCACAGCAACAGCCACAGCAACGTGTGGCCGGGTACAGCTAGTGTATATATATATATATATATATATATATATATATAATATATATATATATATATATATATATATATATATATATATATATATTATATATATATATATATATATATATAATGCACAGACTACCCTATTCCAGTAGCTGAAGTTTAGAACTTTTTAGACACTCAACCCACCAGGAGACTCGAACACTGGCCAACAAGGTGGCAGTTGCATGCTGTATCCACTACGCTATACTTCAAAGCCATAAGAGAGGTAGGAATTCTGGGGTATTTAACCAACCAGAAATTCCAATCCTCTCCCAGGCGATGAGATAGTGTGGGACCTCGGATGCTCTTTCATCGGTTCCTGTTATATGGGAAAACTCAGTGCCAAATGCTTAATGCACAGACTAACCCTATTCCAGTAGCTGAAGTTTAGAACTTTTTAGACAACTCAACCCACCAGGAGACTCGAACACTGGCCAACAAGGTGGCAGTTGCATGCTGTATCCACTACGCTATACTTCAAAGCCATAAGAGAGGTAGGAATTCTGGGGTATTTAACCAACCAGAAATTCCAATCCTCTCCCAGGGCGATGAGATAGTGTGGGACCTCGGATGCTCTTTCATCGGTTTCCTGTTATATGGGAAAACTCAGTGCCAAATGCTTAATGCACAGACTACCCTATTCCAGTAGCTGAAGTTTAGAACTTTTTAGACACTCAACCCACCAGGAGACTCGAACACTGGCCAACAAGGTGGCAGGTTGCATGCTGTATCCACTACGCTATACTTCAAAGCCATAAGAGAGGTAGGAATTCTGGGGTATTTAACCAACCAGAAATTCCAATCCTCTCCCAGGCGATGAGATAGTGTGGGACCTCGGATGCTCTTTCATCGGTTCCTGTTATATGGGAAAACTCAGTGCCAAATGCTTAATGCACAGACTACCCTATTCCAGTAGCTGAAGTTTAGAACTTTTTAGACACTCAACCCACCAGGAGACTCGAACACTGGCCAACAAGGTGGCAGTTGCATGCTGTATCCACTACGCTATACTTCAAAGCCATAAGAGAGGTAGGAATTCTGGGGTATTTAACCAACCAGAAATTCCAATCCTCTCCCAGGCGATGAGATAGTGTGGGACCTCGGATGCTCTTTCATCGGTTCCTGTTATATGGGAAAACTCAGTGCCAAATGCTTAATGCACAGACTACCCTATTCCAGTAGCTGAAGTTTAGAACTTTTTAGACACTCAACCCACCAGGAGACTCGAACACTGGCCAACAAGGTGGCAGTTGCATGCTGTATCCACTACGCTATACTTCAAAGCCATAAGAGAGGTAGGAATTCTGGGGTATTTAACCAACCAGAAATTCCAATCCTCTCCCAGGCGATGAGATAGTGTGGGACCTCGGATGCTCTTTCATCGGTTCCTGTTATATGGGAAAACTCAGTGCCAAATGCTTAATGCACAGACTACCCTATTCCAGTAGCTGAAGTTTAGAACTTTTTAGGCACTCAACCCACCAGGAGACTCGAACACTGGCCAACAAGGTGGCAGTTGCATGCTGTATCCACTACGCTATACTTCAAAGCCATAAGAGAGGTAGGAATTCTGGGGTATTTAACCAACCAGAAATTCCAATCCTCTCCCAGGCGATGAGATAGTGTGGGACCTCGGATGCTCTTTCATCGGTTCCTGTTATATGGGAAAACTCAGTGCCAAATGCTTAATGCACAGACTACCCTATTCCAGTAGCTGAAGTTTAGAACTTTTTAGACACTCAACCCACCAGGAGACTCGAACACTGGCCAACAAGGTGGCAGTTGCATGCTGTATCCACTACGCTATACTTCAAAGCCATAAGAGAGGTAGGAATTCTGAGGTATTTAACCAACCAGAAATTCCAATCCTCTCCCAGGCGATGAGATAGTGTGGGACCTCGGATGCTCTTTCATCGGTTCCTGTTATATGGGAAAACTCAGTGCCAAATGCTTAATGCACAGACTACCCTATTCCAGTAGCTGAAGTTTAGAACTTTTTAGACACTCAACCCACCAGGAGACTCGAACACTGGCCAACAAGGTGGCAGTTGCATGCTGTATCCACTACGCTATACTTCAAAGCCATAAGAGAGGTAGGAATTCTGGGGTATTTAACCAACCAGAAATTCCAATCCTCTCCCAGGCGATGAGATAGTGTGGGACCTCGGATGCTCTTTCATCGGTTCCTGTTATATGGGAAAACTCAGTGCCAAATGCTTAATGCACAGACTACCCTATTCCAGTAGCTGAAGTTTAGAACTTTTTAGACACTCAACCCACCAGGAGACTCGAACACTGGCCAACAAGGTGGCAGTTGCATGCTGTATCCACTACGCTATACTTCAAAGCCATAAGAGAGGTAGGAATTCTGGGGTATTTAACCAACCAGAAATTCCAATCCTCTCCCAGGCGATGAGATAGTGTGGGACCTCGGATGCTCTTTCATCGGTTCCTGTTATATGGGAAAACTCAGTGCCAAATGCTTAATGCACAGACTACCCTATTCCAGTAGCTGAAGTTTAGAACTTTTTAGACACTCAACCCACCAGGAGACTCGAACACTGGCCAACAAGGTGGCAGTTGCATGCTGTATCCACTACGCTATACTTCAAAGCCATAAGAGAGGTAGGAATTCTGGGGTATTTAACCAACCAGAAATTCCAATCCTCTCCCAGGCGATGAGATAGTGTGGGACCTCGGATGCTCTTTCATCGGTTCCTGTTATATGGGAAAACTCAGTGCCAAATGCTTAATGCACAGACTACCCTATTCCAGTAGCTGAAGTTTAGAACTTTTTAGACACTCAACCCACCAGGAGACTCGAACACTGGCCAACAAGGTGGCAGTTGCATGCTGTATCCACTACGCTATACTTCAAAGCCATAAGAGAGGTAGGAATTCTGGGGTATTTAACCAACCAGAAATTCCAATCCTCTCCCAGGCGATGAGATAGTGTGGGACCTCGGATGCTCTTTCATCGGTTCCTGTTATATGGGAAAACTCAGTGCCAAATGCTTAATGCACAGACTACCCTATTCCAGTAGCTGAAGTTTAGAACTTTTTAGACTATATATATATATATAATATATATATATATATATATATACGACGTCCACCAGGACCTTGCCCCACATCCCCAAGGCTGCCCGTCATCAAGCAGCAGCCAAACTCACCAGTCTGCGGACAAAGGTCAACAATGCTCCTAGAACCATTGGAGCATGGCACAATCTCCTTCTATTTGGGAATGCATGCCTAGCATTACCGCCCAGGAGAGACAAGTCATTAGCAACCTCTGTAATCAGAGCTCTTAATGAATTCCCCAGAGCAGACAACCTGGTCCGCTCCCCCCTCGTGCCAAGAACACCAGCCGCAGGACGACCAACAATAACTCATCTGAGAACCACAAAATGAGAGCACAGATCACCAGGAAAATAGAAGAGGGCAATACCACAGGTGCCATCAGAATCATGACCAGCGATGACACTATTGCCCCCAGGAATGCCACGACAGCAGAGGCTCTTCAAGACAAACACCCACCCAGAGCCCCCGACAGCAGCAGGGATCCCCAGGAAAACAATGCTGGCATAGAACCCTTGACTGTTCGAGAATCTGAGGTGTACAAAGCAGCCATGTCTTTCCCAACAGGTTCAGCAGGGGGCGTTACAGGCCTAAGACCCCAGCACATCAAACAAATGCTGAACCCGGTGCTTGGAGATGCTGCAAAGGACCTTCTAGTGGAACTTACCAGATTCTCCAACATGTGTTTGGCTGGCGGCATCCCTGAGGACATCAGGCCTGTCTTTTATGGAGCAGCACTCTGTGCTCTAAAGAAGAAGGATAGGGGTATCAGGCCCATTGCCGTTGGCAACACCCTCCGACGCCTTGTAGCTAAGGCTGCAGTGAGATCTATCCGCCAGGAAGCAGCCACCTTGCTGAAACCTCATCAGCTCGGGTTTGGGATTCCCCTAGGTTGTGAAGCTGCAGCACATGCAGCGCGGGCTTACATTGTTGATCTCCCGGACCAGAAGGCACTAGTAAAGCTTGACTTCAAAAATGCCTTCAATCAAGTCAGACGAGACGCTGTCCTCAGGGCTGTACACAACCATTTCCGTCCCCTTTACCCATTCATCCGATCGTGCTACAGTGGGGACTCTAAGCTTCTTTTTGGGGAGCATGAAATAAACTCCTGTGAAGGTGTCCAACAAGGTGACCCCTTAGCCCCCCTCCTTTTCTGCCTAGCTATCAAAGAGGTCACTGATAGTCTGTCAAGCGAGCTAAACATCTGGTACCTGGATGATGGCACTCTAGCTGGAACTCCGGAAACCATTTTGGGGGATATAAGGAAAATCCAGGAGCAGGGAGCAGCCTTAGGCCTCATTCTCAATGCATCCAAATGTGAAATAATCTCCTGCAACCCAGACATCACTGGGCAAATACAAAATGCTCTTCCAGACATTCTCGTTGTCGAACCACCGGACTGCACTCTCCTGGGTGCCCCCATTGGCCCACGAGCAATCGAGGAGGTCCTGGCTGCAAAAATCACTGACCTAAAGAGAATGCAGGACAGGATTGACAAGATTGATGCCCATGATGCTCTCTTTCTCCTTACAAGATGCCTGTCTCTCCCTAAGTTGACCTACTTTCTGAGATGTTCTCCATCCTACAGCAGCCCTAAGTTAAATGTGTATGACACCCTTCTGAGGTCCATGCTGGTGAAAGTCCTGAACCTGCCATTGGACGACTCTCAGTGGGAGCAAGCAACCCTTCCTGTAAGACTCGGCGGCCTTGGTGTCCGCACAGCCTCCCAAATTGCTCTACCAGCCTTCCTTTCCTCCTCTCATGCATCGCACGACCTCGTCAGAGATATTTTACCTGCAACCCTGAGAGATTCAGCAGGAATACAAGATCCTGCTTTCACTGAATGTTCAAATCAGTGGAATGTTCTTGCAGCCCCAGCAACCATTATAGAGCCAACAAAACAACACAAACAGTCCGGCTGGGACCACCCTCTAGTGGAAAAAGTAGCTGATGCCATGCTAAGCGTCGCAACATCAGACAAGGAGAAAGCCCGCCTCAGAGCAGTGCGTGCCCCCCATGCAGGAGACTTCCTCCTGGCAGTACCCATGTCTGCAATGGGCACGCGCCTAGATCCAGAATCCCTTCGTGTAGCAGTGGCCCTCCGCCTTGGTGCCCCAATTCACACTGAATACAAGTGTATTTGCAACAGGGTGGAAGCAGACCAATACGGACTGCATGGGTTGCATTGCGGAAGCACAAAGGGCTGGCATGCAAGACACAACGAGGTCAATGACATCATCAAGAGAAGCCTCGTCTCAGCTGGGTGCCCAGCGGAGAGAGAACCTCGCATCCTAGGGGTCCAAAACCCGGATTTCCCAGCACTTCGCCCTGATGGCATCACCATATACTCATGGAAGGAGGGTAGACAGTTGGTGTGGGACTACACATGTGTATCCACCCTGGCTGACACCTATGTACACTTCGGAGCTGATCAAGCAGGTGGGGCGGCCAACCACAGGGAAACAGCAAAATCACTCAAGTACAGGCGACTGGAAGGTCAATACCTCTTTGTTCCCATAGCGTCTGAGACGCATGGCCCCTGGGGCAAGAGTGCCTTGGGATTTCTCAAGGAATTGGGGTCCAAGCTCATTGACGTCACCAGAGACCCAAGGGCTTCCAGTTTTTTTTATTTCAGCGTCTCAGTGTGGCGATCCAGAGGGGAAATGCTTGCTGCGTCCTCGGTTCCTGTCCAGAAGCGGAGGAGCTTCAAGAGATCCATAACCTTTAGGCATTTGTCTTGTATGTTTTGTAACCTTTAAATACACAATAAAGGAAAAAAAAAAAGGGAAGGGGGTGGTAGGAGAAAAGCACACAGAAACTGTATTGGAGGGGACCCACATTCCCTCCAATGCGTTATGTGTGGTTTCCTCCGAGGCTATGGGTCCCCCTTCTTCCAGCCAGAGGTGGTACTATATATATATATATATATATATATATATATATATATATATATATATATATATATATATATATATATATATATATATATATATATATAATATATATATATATATATATATATATATATATTATATATATATATATATATATATATATATATATACAATTATTAAATATGACCGAAAAAGTAAGATTAATAATTCTAACACGAATTTACTCATTATTTCTTTTGTTTCTTTTCACTGTCGATGGTAATTGAAAAATCCGTTCTACAAAATTCGTTTTTATTTCAAGTCTGACGCAACACTTGAATGCTTTTCGTAATAACTTATTACATTTTCAAAGACTTTAGTTTACACACACACAACTATAACCTGCAAACACTAAACAGATTTCTTACTATGCTATAATTCAAACAGCTTTTCATTTTATATACCTGCATTTGGGTGAGGTGATATGTTAAAACAGTTTTGGATGAGGTGAAAACAAACTTTCAACACAAGATAGAACACGAAATATTGGGTAATAAATGCAAAGGGCCTATTGGCCCATATTTCTTTATGCTTTTATATTGGTGCAGAGTTTTGAAGTGGGTAGAATATAGTTGTGCATTAATTAGCTGTTGATTGCTGGTGTTGACTTCTTAATGTGAAGTGCCTCGCAGATATCAAGCCGCCTGCTATCGCTGTATCTATCGATGATTTCCGTGTTTTTTGTTAAGACTTCTCTGGTGATGGTTTGTTTGTGGGAAGAGATTATACGTTCCTTAATGGAGCCCTGTTGCTTATGCATCGATAATCGCCTGAAAGAGATGTTGTTGTCTTGCCTATATACTGAGTTCTTTGAGGCTTACAGTCCCCAAGTGGGCATTTGAGGGCATATACGACATTGGTCTCTTTCAAAGCGTTCTGCTTTGTGTCTGGAGAGTTTCTCATGAGTAGGTTGGAAGTTTTCTTGGTTTTATAGTAAATCGTCAATTGTATCTTCTGATTTTTGTCTGTAGGATAACGTTTCTGTTAACAATATCTTTCAGGACCCTTTCCTCTGTTTTATGAGCTGTGGAAAAGAAGTTCCTGTAAAATAGTCTAATAGGGGGTACAGGTGTTGTGTTAGTTGTCTCTTCAGAGGTTGCATGGCGTTTCACCATCCTTCTTATGATGTCTTAATCGAAACCATTGGAGAAGCCGTTGTTGACTAGGACCTGCCTTACCCTACACAGTTCTTCATCGACTTGCTTCCATCCTGAGCTGTGGCTGAGAGCACGGTCGACATAAACATTAACGACACTCCTCTTGTACCTGTCTGGGCAGTCACTGTTGGCATTGAGGCATATTCCTATGTTTGTTTCCTTAGTATAGGCTGCAGTGTGGAAACCTCCGCTCCTTTCCATGACTGCTACATCTAGAAAGGGCAGCTTCCAATCCTTCTCAATCTCGTAAGTGAAACGCAAAACAGAATTCCGCTCAAATGTCTCCTTCAGCTCCTGCAGATGTCTGACATTAGGTACCTGTGTAAAAATGTCGTCAACATACCTGCAGTATATGGCCAGTTTGAAGTTCATTTCGACTAAGACCTTTTGTTCCATGGTACCAATGTAGAAGTTCGCAAACAAAAATCATCGGTAGATACTGCGATAGCAGGCGGCTTGATATCTGCGAGGCACTACACATTAAGAAGTCGACACCAGCAATCAACAGCCAATTAATGCACAACTATATTCTACCCACTTCAAGACTCCGCACCAATATAGAAGCATCAAGAAGTATGGGCCAATAGGCCCTTTGCAGTTACTTCTATTCTTCTCTTTAACTTACAAAATATTATACCCATTGTTTCGTGTTCTGTCTTGTGTTGAAAGTTTGTTTTCACCTCATCCAAAACTGTTGTAACATATCACCTCACCCAAATGCAGGTATAAAATCAAAGCCGTTCAAACTCTGTTCAGTGTTTGCAGGTTATAGTTGTGTACTCACCTATATGTACTCACCTATATGTGCTTGCAGGATCGAGCATTAACTCTTGGATCCCGCCTTTCCAGCTATCGGTTGTTTACAGCAATGACTCCTGTCCCATTTCCCTATCATACCTAGTTTTAAAAGTATGAATAGTATTTGCTTCCACAACCTGTTCCCCAAGTGCATTCCATTTTTCCACTACTCTCACGCTAAAAGAAAACTTCCTAACATCTCTGTGACTCATCTGAGTTTCCAGTTTCCACCCATGTCCCCTCGTTCTGTTATTATTACGTGTGAACATTTCATCTATTTCCACTTTGTCAATTCCCCTGAGTATTTTATATGTCCTTATCATATCTCCTCTCTCCCTTCTTTTCTCTAGTGTCGTAAGGTTCAGTTCCTTTAGCCGCTCTTCATATCCCATCCCTCGTAACTCTGGGACAAGCCTCGTCGCAAACCTCTGAACCTTCTCCAGTTTCTTTATGTGTTTCTTCAGTTGGGGGCTCCATGATGGGCGGCATACTCTAAGACGGGTCTCACGTAGGCAGTGTAAAGCGCCCTAAAGGCCTCCTCATTTAGGTTTCTGAATGAAGTTCTAATTTTCGCCAGTGTAGAGTACGCTGCTGTCGTTATCCTATTTATATGTGCCTCAGGAGTTAGATTAGGTGTCACATCCACTCCCAGGTCTCTTTCTCGAATCGTTACAGGTAGGCTGTTCCCCTTCATTGTGTACTGTCCCTTTGGTCTCCTGTCACCTGATCCCATTTCCATAACTTTACATTTACTGGTGTTAAACTCCAGTAGCCATTTCCCTGACCATCTCTGCAGCCTGTTTAAGTCCTCTTGGAGGATCCTACAATCCTCGTCTGTCACAACTCTTCTCATTAATTTTGCGTCATCCGCAAACATTGACATCTATGATTCCACTCCTGTAAACATATCATTTACGTAAATTAGAAAGAGGATTGGTCCCAGCACCGATCCTTGAGGTACTCCACTTGTTACTGTTCGCCAGTCCGACTTCTCGCCTCTTACCATTACCCTCTGGCTCCTTCCTGTTAGGTAGTTCTTCACCCATACTAGGGCCTTTCCGCTTACTCCTGCCTGCCTCTCAAGTTTGTATAGCAGTCTCATGTGCGGTACTGTATCAAAGGCCTTTTGGCAGTCAAGAAATATGCAGTCTGCCCAGCCTTCTCTGTCCTGCCTTATCCTTGTTACTTTATCATAGAATTCTAAAAGGTTTGTTAGGCATGATTTCCCTGTCCAGAACCCATGTTGGTGCTTGTTTACAAACCCAATGCTCTCCAGGTACTCAACAAGTCTTAGCCTAATTATTCTTTCAAGTATTTTGCAGGGGATGCTTGTCAGTGATACGGGTCTGTAGTTAAGTGCCTCCTCCCTATCACCTTTTTTGAAAATTGGTACGACATTTGCCTCCTTCCAGCAACTGGGCAATTCTCCCGACATAAGTGACTCATTAAAGATCATTGCCAGAGGCACGCTGAGAGCCTGCGCTGCCTCTTTAAGTATCCACGGTGATACTTTGTCTGGTCCAACAGCTTTATTTGCATCCAGTGTTGTCAACTGTTTCATTACATCCTCTGCTGTCACCTCTATATCTGATAGTCTTTCATCTTGGGTAATCTCTTCTAACAACGGGAGCTGCTCAGGCTCGGTTGTGAACACTCCATGGAATTTTGCATTCAGTACCTCGCAGATTTCCTTGTCGCTTTCTGTATATGCCCTTTCTGTTTTCCTCAGTCTTGTCACTTGGTCATTTACCGACATCTTCCTTCTTATATGGCTATGTAGGAATTTTGGTTGCTTTTTCGCGCGACTGCAATATCATTCTCATAATTTCTTTCCGACACTCGTCTTATGTTAATGTAATCATTCCTAGCTCTGTTACATCTAATCCTGTGTGTGTGTAAACTAAAGTGTTTGAAAATGTAATAAGGTTTTACGAAACGCGTTCAAGTGTCGCATCAGACTAGAAATAAAAATGAATTTTGGAGAACTGATTTTTCAATTACCATTGACAGTGAAAAGAACCATAAGAAATATTGAGAAAATTCGTGTTAGAATTATTAATCTTACTTTTTCGGTCATATTTAATAATATATATATATATATATATATATATATATATATATATATATATATATATATATATATATATATATATATATTAAGATGAATAGGAAAACCAGGGATATACTGAACATCTTGTTTCAGATTCTTTACCTTAAAATGCATACCGTTTCGAATACTTCTCGTATTCATCATCAGATCTAAAAAAAAAAAAAAAAAAAAAAAAAAAAAAACAGAAATCACAGTCAAATAACTGGTACACTAAGAACTCATACTGAATACAATTGCCTATCAAAGAAAGGAAAATGAATAAAAAACAAAACACTTAAGCTTACTTTAAGTGATCAATACAAATAAAACTTACTAACTGTCACATATATGCTAATTCGAAAATCCATTAAATTACAAGAGGAATTTTATAACTACTAAAACAAACCATACTCTTAAACTTACGCGAAGTGATAACAGGAGTGAAACTTGATAACTAACACATAAATACTAAACACTATTTCAAATATTCATATAATGACTACAAATCTACAAAAAATGTATATAAAATGCAAGCAGAATAAGCGACAATTATAAAGTACTAACCAAAATCTTATAAAAATTCAAATATTAAACAAATCTAAACACCAAAAAATGTATTATATATCCTAAATAAAAAGATTATACTAATGTACCATGTCAAGACTTAAAATAAGAGTTAAGAAAAAAAAAACAAAACAAAATAAGTAAGAAAAGGAAAAGACATGGTAAACTAAACAAAATTATAATAAAATTAAACAGCCAGAATGAACTATAAATCCAATTACAGGGCCTACTGTGCGCTATACAGTGCACAATTGAACAGCCGAAAGGTTGCTATTTAACAGAGGCCGCAGCTCCTTTATATATAGGATTCCATTACTCTCAAATCTGACTGGCCATTCATACAAGTGTCCAGAATTTTAAAATCAGATTCCAGCAGAGAATGATTAAACTCATAACAATGGTTTCTAATCTCCGAAAATGCTGGTTTAGACAATGGTAATCCAGTCCTAAAAGATACTCCCCGGTGCTCAAGTATCCTAATCTTGAAGTTCCGAATGGAACTTCCGATATATCCAGCATTACAGCTGGAACAATTATACATATATACGACATTAGAGCACAGGGGGGTTAGGCACTTTATCTTTAAATTTAAAATAAGTGCCTACGGTATTTGTATTGACAAAAATAAATCTAAAGTCTACTTGAGGATAACAATGCTGTAACAGTTTCCTCAGACGACTCCTTACAGAAAAACTAATAGTGCCATAAAATGGTAATTTAATATATTTAATATCCCTTTCTACTGTAGTAATCCTACACGATGGGTGAAACTTCTTATTTAAGAAATTCCTTATAAAGGTATAAACCATATGCACAGGATAACCATTATTTGAAAAAAATTCACAAGAAAATTAATTTCTTGATCAAAGTTATTCCAATTTGAACATAAAACAAAGTCTCTATTCAGTAGAGTATTAATTGCATTTTTCTTAAAAATATTAGGAACAAAAGAATTAAAATTTAAACCTAAACCAGTAAAAGTTGGTTTTCTAAAAACATTAGTGATGAACCCATTAAGGTTATTCACTTTAACATCAAGAAATGACAATTAATTATCCTCTTCACACTCTGCAGTAAAACGTATATTACTATGTTGTGCATTAAGATACTCTCTAAATTTCTCAACATGACATTGATCCTTAAATAACAAAAAAGTGTCATCTACATGTCTCCTGTATAAGACTGGTTTAAAGGCCAAAGGACATTTATCAAGCCAATTTATTTCATAAAAACTCAAAAAAGCATTAGCCAGTGCAGGACCTAAGGGAGACCCCATTGCTACTCCATCAATTTGTTTATAATATATATTATTAAACATAAGACAGTCTTTAACCGCTAATTCTAACAACCGTCTGAACATTTTACTACAAAATCCAGACACTAAATTAGTGTCAGCAAATAATTGATTTACACAAATATCAATGGTTTCCAACAAAGGAATATTAGTAAAGAGTGATTCAACATTGAAACTCACCATTATAGTTGGGAACTCAAAATTTAAAGAGGAAAGTTCCTTTACAAAATACTGAGAATTTCTCACAGTAAATTCATTATACGTTAATGGTTCTAATAATGGAACCAGAAACTTTGCCAGTTTGTAATTAAAAGTGCCAATCGCTGATAAAATGGGACGAATCGAAATATACCTGTTTGATGAACTTTAGGTAACCCATATATGATGCCTGGCTTAGAGCCAGTTGCAAGCAATTTTGTATAATCAAAAAGAAAGTCTTTCAAACCTCTTAAAACTCTATTTAGTTTATCCTCACATTTCAAAATATACGAAACGGGGTCTATATCAACCAACTTAAATATAGAGGGGTCTTCTAACAACCTTTCAACCATATTCACATAATCTAACTTGTCCAAAACCACTATACCCCTACCTTTATCTGGTCTAGTATTACTAGACCAGATAAAGGTAGGGGTATAGTAGTTTTGGACAAATTAGATTATGTAAATCAGGTTGATACTCCATACTGCATACTCCAGGCCAATCCTGGAGTATGCAGCCCCAGCATGGAGACCATATCTAGTCAAGGATAAGACTAAACTGGAAAAGGTTCAAAGGTTTGCCACCAGACTAGTACCCGAGCTGATAGATATGAGCTACGAGGAGAGACTACGGGAATTAAACCGCACTTCGCTGGAAGACAGAAGAGCTAGGGGGGACATGATCACCACATTCAAGATTCTGAAGGGAATTGATAGGGTAGATAAAGACAGTCTATTTAACACAAGGGAAACATGCACAAGGGGACACAGGTGGAAACTGAGTGCCCAAATGAGCCACAGAGATATTAGAAAGAACTTTTTTAGTGTCAGAGTGGTTGACAAATGGAATGCATTAGGAAGTGATGTGGTGGAGGCTGACTCCATACACAGTTTCAAGTGTAGATATGATAGAGCCCAATAGGCTCAGGAATCTGTACACCTGTTGATTGACGGTTGAGAGGCAGGACCAAAGAGCCAGAGCTCAACCCCCACAAACACAACTAGGTGAGTACAACTAGGTGAGTACACACACACAATCACACACACACAACCACACACACACACTCACACTCACACACACACAAGTAGTAGGGATGACACCGCACAGACGATATTTTGTTTCTGGGAAATATCGTGTCTGTGAGTCAGGGTTTTCAGTTAAATATAGAAATATCGTGTTTGTGGCACAGGGTTTTTCAGGTAAATTTGGGCAGTCAGAGATTTGGAAGTAAGGAATTCTTATGAAAAAAATAATTTCCGAGATTTTAGAAGTTTGTTAAAAGTTCTTATAATGAAAATAAGTAGGAAAATCTTAAAGAAATTTTTTAGAAAATATTGTGTTTGTGTCACAGCATTTCCAGGTGAACTCTATGGACATATTTTGCCTGTTTTCAACTTCGGAAATATCGTGTTTATGGCACAGGGTTTTCAGGTAGATTTTGAAATATCGTGTTTGTGTCTTCAGGTGTTCCAGGTGAATTTGGCCAGTCACAGATTTGGAGTTAAGGAATTCTTATGAGGAAAATAATTTCTGAGATTTTAAAGGTTTGCTAACCGTTCTAATGGGGGAAATTAAAATTTTTTGAGAGTTCAGTTTCAAGAAAATATTTCAGAGTTTCAAATAATCATAGAAGTTTATTTATATGTTTATGACCAAATTTTGTAAAAAAAAAAAACATTTTCAGCAAATACTGTCTTAGACAATTTGTTAAGGAAAACAGACATCGTAGCCATTACATTTAGTTTTATAAGCATTTATATCAGAAAATAGTTTAAGCTCAAAATTCGTCAGAGTCCAGTTTTCTAGCAAAATTCATCAGAGTCAAGTTTTAGCCAGAAAATTAACAGAGTTCAATTAACAACAGAAATTCGTCAGAGTCCTGTAATCTACCAGAATTTGTCAGAGTCCACTTTGTGAGCAAAATTCGTCAGAGTCCTGTAATCTGTGAAAATTTGACAGAGTCCATTTTATACCCGAAAATAGTCAGAGTCCAATTATCAACAGAAATTCGGCAGAGTCCAGTTTTCTAGCAAAATTAGTTGAGACAGTTTTAAGCTCAAATTTCATCAGAGTCCACTTATCAACAGAAATTCGTCAGAGTCCAATTAACGACAGAAATTTGACAGAATCCATTTTCTACCCAATTTTCATCAGAGTCCAGTTTATACCAAAAATTCGCCAGAGCCCAGTTTATGCCTGAAATAATCAGAGTCCAGTTCTTGATCGAAATTAATCAGAGTCCAATTGAAGACCCAAATTTGACAGAGACCACATTTTCGCTACTAGCAGTTCAATCTCCCTGAAATTTTATACAGTCATATTTCAGTTGTAGTAAATAAGATCAAGTCAGTTACTGAGCTCCAGCTCTCATCCCCACCTTAGTTTTCTCGCGTATCTTTGTAAATAACCCATCAATTTCCCTTAAATTTTTACCCTCTGTATTTCTGACATAGTAAATATGATGTAAACAATTATAAAACTCTAGCTCTTGTCCTCTGTCCAAGTTCACTCCTGTAAATTCATTACTATCAGTCCAAATCCCCCTGAGATTTGAACACTCAACTACAATTTCAGACCCCCCTGCAAATAAATCAAATGCAAATTATCGAGTTCCAACTCATGTTCTTCACTTAGTTCAATGTTCATCAAATTATTTCAGATCAAGTCTCTCTCCAGTCTATCAAAGTAAACATCATTTCCTTTAATACCCTTTTTGTACTCAGCTCTGTAATATTCACACGGTCATATAACACCTTACCTTCAATACCTTTTGTTTACCCAAGTAAGCAATAATCACACGGTCAAAATCTCACCGTACGCTTTCCCTTCCTTACCTTCTCATCCCCAACTTATCCAATCTTCAATAATCATACTGTATTTGCATATTTTCTCTATATTCAGCTGTGTTCTTCATATTTTTTCCATGTTTTCTGTGTTCACTCCATATTTTACAAATGTTCACAGCATGCTCAGTTCAAATTTTTTCTACCATTTTCCCCGTATGTTCACTCTGTTCTTTGTCATGTTTTCATGTACATCATATGTTCTCTGTATAACTTTTATACTCAATATTCATGTTCTCAATGTTCTTAGCTGGTTCTTCACATGTTCAGTGCTCATTCTTTGTATTCCCTATGTTCCTTATCATGTCTTCATATTCTCTATAAGTTCATATTCCCTGCATGTTCACTCTATTCATGAACTTTTTCTTACATGTTTTCTGTGTTCACCGTATGTTCACTGTGATCATTCCCCTACTTAACCTCAATTTTTTTTATGTTCTTTGTTTCTTTAAACCAATTTGTTTCTTCCATTCACTAACTAGTTCTTTGTCAAATAATATTATACTGCAAGACAGTTCCTTCAACAATTTTAGTCATCAAGTTTTTATTTGCAAAACTATGTCAAAGTAATTCTCGTAGTCAACATAATAGTTCTACCAACCCGTTCTTAAACAAATCTACACTTATTCAGTTCCAAATTTACAAAGACAAACCTTTCTTGTAACTTCTTAACTAAAAATCTTTCGTCAATCAACTAAAACATAGTCACTTTCCTCATTTCTCAACTAAACTTATTATCCAATCAACCAAAAAATAGTCAAAGGAATCTTTCCAACACTGTTCATAACTAAACTTATTCCCTAGTCATCAGAAAATAACCGTGTTCTTCATGTTTCATTGTCATTTCATAACTAAAATTATCCATCAATCAACAGAAAAAGTCATATTCGTCATCATTGTTCCTAACTAAAATTATGTTTTGTCAAGTAAGAAAAAATAACCAAAGATACCTTTAATCGCTGTTCTTAACTGACATTATACTTTGGGGAGCACAAAAATAGTCTCCCTCGTCATGTTTTGTCTTTTTCCTTAACTAAACGTATTCATCAGTCAACTAAAAAATAGTTACTTCATCATGTTTCCTTGTCATTTCTTAACTGAAATATCACTTCTCTCATCTGAAAATAGTCATATGTAGCATCTTTCCAACACTGTTCTTAACTAAAGTAACCTTTCACTTCGGTAAAATAGTCATTTTACCGAAGTCGTCGTCCCTTCAACTTCTAGCGTGTGGTCTGGTCAAAATAGTCATATTCATCATTGTTCCTAACTAAAATTATATGTCGTTAAGTAAGAAATATAGTCAAAGACACTCTTCGAGACATCAAGGACTTACTCAAAGACATCAAAGTTGCACTCAAAGACATCCTTTGAGACATCAAAGACATCCTTTAAGACTTCAAGGGGACTCTTCGAGATATCAAAAGACACTCTCAAACACTCAAAAATTTACTCGCATCCTCAAAGTTATTCTCAGAGTCATCAAAAAGTTAATCTCAGTCATCAAAATGTTATTCTCTAAGTAACCTTTCGTTCATCAGAGAAACTTTATAAGACATCTTCGTTCATTAAAGTTAATCTCAGAGGCATAAAAGTTATTCTCAGAGCTAACAAAATTATTCTCGATGTCATCAAAAAGTATTTTCTCGTTCATCAAAGTTAATCTCAGAGTTAACAAAGGTAATCTCTAACTCACTCTCGTTCATCAAAGTTGCACTCAAAGACATCCTTTGAGACATCAAAGACATCCTTTAAGACATCAAAGTTATTCTCAGAGGCGTAAAAGCTATTCTCAGAGACATAAAAGTTATTCTCAGAGACATGAAAGTTATTCTCAGAGACATAAAAGTTATTCTCTAAGTAACCTTTCGTTCGTCAGAGAAACTTTCTAAGACATCTTCGTTCATTAAAGTTAATCTCAGAGGCATAAAAGTCATTCTCAGAGCTATCAAACTTGTTCTCAAAGTCATCAAAGTTATTCCAAGAGCCGTCAAAGTTAATCTAAGACATCATCTTTCATCAAAGATATTCTCTCTAAGCCATCAATGTTCTTCTCTAACTCACATTTGTTCATCAAAGTTGATCTCAGAGATAACAAAGGTAATCTCTAACTCACTCTCGTTCATCAAAGTTGTTTCAAAGACATCAAAGTTAATCTCAGAGTTATCCAAAGATATTCTCATGTTCACAAAAGTTATTCTGAGCTATCAAAGTTAATCTCAGACATCTTCGTTCATAAAAGTTATTCTCAGAGACATCTAAAGTTATTCTCTAAGACATCAAAGTTATTCTAAGAGCTATCAAAAGTTATTCTCAGTCATGATATGTTATTCTCTAAGTAACCTTCCGTTCATCAAAGACATTCTCTAAGTCCTCAAAGTTATTCTCTAAGACAACAAAGTCATCAAAAAGTTATTCTCAGAGTCACCTTCGTTATTCAAAGAAGCCTTCTGAGACATCCTCGTTCAACAAAACTGTCCTCAGAGCCATCAAAAAAGTTAAATACAGTTATCAATGTTATTCCAAGAGACATCAAAAGTTAATCTAAGACATCATCTTTCATCAAAGTTATTTTAGAGACCTCTAAAGTTATTATGTAAGACATAAAAGTTATTCTCAGAGTCATCAAAGTTGTTCTCTAAGACATCTTTGTTCATCAAAGTTGTTCTCTAAGACATCAATGTTGTTCTCTAAGACATCAAAGATGTTCTCTAAATCATAAAAGTTAATCTCTAAGTCACCTTCGTTTATTAGAGAAACTTTCCAATCCATCTTCGTTGATCAAAGTTATTCTCAGAATCATCAAAGAGATCTCTAATTCACCTTCGTTCACCAAAAAGTTGTTCTCTAAGAAACCTTCGTTCATCAAAGAAACTCTCCTTCCATCATGTTATTCTTTAAGACATCTTCAGTCACAAAATTTCTCTCCAAAATGCAACTAGTTCAGCTTTTCATACCAAACCTGCACTTCTGTTAAAATATATTTTCTTAGTCACTTTACCCTAAAACTGTTCTCTGAACTACACTGCTCAAAACCTACGTAACCTATCCTCTCCACCCAATGTTACTTAGTTAACGTAACGTTCCTAAACCTAACTTTACCTATCCTAACTTGACTTACCTTACCTTTACCTATCGTATCTAACTTAACCTGCATAACCTAACTTTACCTATCGTAACATAACTTACCTTTACCTTACTTATCTTACCTAACTTACCTAACTTATCCTGCTTAACCTAACTTACCTAACCTAACCTAACTTATCCTGCTTAACCTAACTTACTTTACCTTACCTAACTTATCTAACTTACGCTGCTTAACCTAACTTTACCTATCCTAACTTAACTTACCTTACCTTACCTATCTTACCTAACTTACCTAACTTAACCTGCTTAACCTAACTTCACCTATCCTAACATGACTTACCTTACATTACCTATCTTACCTAACTTAACCTGCATACCCTAACTTTACCTATCCTACCTTACCTTACCTATCTTACCTAACTTACCTAACCTAACCTAACTTATCCTGCTTAACCTAACTTAACTTACCTTACCTTACCTATCTTACCTAACTTAAACTGCTTAACCTAACTTACCCTACCTTACCTATCTTACCTACCCTACTTTACCTAACTTAGCCTGCTTAACCTACCTTACCTAACTTAACCTGCTTAACCTAACTTACGTAACTTATCTTACCTATCCTAACCTAACCTAACTTGCTTTACCTAACTTAATCTTACATTCCCAAACTGATGTATCCTAACTTATCTAGTCCAACCAGACATGATCTAACTTACATAAGTATTCCTGCTTGTTTTTTGTGTTTCGTCAATCATTGTCTCATATTTATTTACTCATTCAAGGGTTAATTTCTCAAATGGACATTTTTTGCATTTCAAGTGTTATTTGTTTAAGATTGGGTGTTTAACCATTTCAAAGGATTTTGTTACATATGGGAATTTACTCATTTCAAAGGGCTAATTTCTCAAATGGTCATTTTTGCAGATCAAGGGTTATATGTTAAAGTTCATCAAGTTGCTCATAAGTTGTATTTATTATGTTTGTTATCATTTATTCTCATTCCCTAACCTCTTGTAATCTTAGTGTATTTAGTAGGTTCTATCATATGTTCTTATTCCCCAACCCTTTAAGCTAACCTTTCAGATGTAGTTTATTGTGTTTTTGACGTATTTGTTGAATATATTATCCTTTTCATAACCTTTCAGATGTAGTTTTGTTTCTCCTTTGTATATTTTTACCCAAACCCATCATCCTACTTAACCTTCTTTTACTTTGTTTCTCCTACTCCTTCTAACCTTCCTTTCTATCTCTCTCCCTTATTCTCTCTCTTCCTCCCCCTCTCTCTCACTCATTTGCTCAAATGCTCTCTTGTTTCTCAAATTCAAGTCTTAATGCTCCCATTCTCTCACCCTCACTCTCATTCACTTAGTTTTTCTTTTTCTCAAATTCAAGTCTTAGTGCTCCCATGCTCTTCCTCCCCCTCTCTCTCTCTTACTCTTTTCTCCTCTTTTCATGCTCTCACTCCCTTGCTCTCTTGTTTTTCTCAATTTCAAGTCCTAGTAGATCTGATTCTTTACTATTGTAATTTTATTATTACTAAGATAAAAAATGAACTTATATATGAAAACAATGTAAAAGAAGGAAAGAAGGTTAAGTGGGATGGTGGGTTTGGGTAAAAATATACAAAGGAGAAACAGAACTACATCTGAAAGGTTATGAAAAGGATAATATATTCAACAAATACGTCAAAAACACAATAAACTACATCTGAAAGGTTAGGTTAAAGGGTTGGGGAATAAGAACATATGATAGAACCTACTAAATACACTAAGATTATAAGAGGTTAGGTTAAGGGGTTGGGGAATAAGAATAAATGATAACAATCATAATAAATACAACTTATGAGCAACTTGATGAACTTTAACAAATAACCCTTGATCTGCAAAAATGACTATTTGAGAAATTAGCCCTTGAAACGAGTAAATTCCCATATATAACAAAAATCCTTTGAAATGGTTAAACACCCAATATTAAACAAATAACACTTGAAATTCAAAAATGTCCATTTGAGAAATTAACCCTTGAAATGAGTAAATGAATATGAGACAATGATTGACGAAACACAAAAGAAAAGCAGGAATAATTATGTAAGTTAGATCATGTCTGGTTGGACTAGATAAGTTAGGATACATCAGTTTGGGAATGTAAGATTAAGTTAGGTAAAGCAAGTTAGGTTACGTTAGGATAGGTAAGATAAGTTATGTAAGTTAGGTTAAGCAGGTTAAGTTAGGTAATGTATGTAAGTTAGGTTAAGTAGGATAAGTTAGGATAGGTAAAGTTAGGTTAAGCAGGTTAAGTTAGGTAAGATGCTCATTCCTCACTCTAGGACCATATATGAACAATTGACTAGGCGCGAGCAAACGCTGAGACACCCAATAAAATTGAAATCCGCTCCACTTGGTCGCTGACCTTCGCCATTCGCCGAAATGAATCTAATGAGTTGGTCCTGGGCTCTCACAAAAATAATTTATTGTTGTGTGGTGCCGTATATTTGGTCTAAAACTCTGAATCAGTCTCAATTTTTATAGTCGAGTGTGACAGTACAATTACAGGACAATAATAATGTGTGGGGTGTAACGGAAAGACAGTGTTCAACATAACAACTTTGTTTATTCAATAAAGTACTACCTACTACAACAAAACAAAAAGAAATATCAATGACGTTACTCGAAATCCTTCGTGTGACACTATCAATGACAGCTAGACACCAGCCCCTCGGACTGCATAATGAACTAACTCGAACATAAGCGTGAACACAGAGGAATCAACAAGATACAAGAACTAACAGATCTATAATCACAATTACAACAAATGACACAGTAAGTTCTGAAACACGTCTCCAGTAACCTCCTACTGTTCTACGCCTCAGTGCAGTCTACACCTGCAATAGCGGTTGCAATGCAATAAAATCAGTAGCCTTTCAATGACAACAATGACTAATGGGTTCACTGGCAACTCCAGCAACCCTTCCTCATATTAATCCTTACGTCAACACTCCGTCCCCCTGACGATCAACAATCAATAACAATTTGATTTACGTTAATAACACAATAACATTTACGTTAATTTAATAACTCTTACAACTGTCACTAGTAACGCGGAAATTACACAACACTACCCGTCGAGCATTCAGTGAGAAAATCCCATTAATCCCTGTACTACCAGACAACTGATTAATCTCTTTACTAGTTACGTTAATTTACGTTAATCGGTTACTAATCACCCAGCGATGGTAAACTCTGATTTACAATGTCCAAAGTGCTAAGAGAACGGTAATCATTCGTGATTACTTTTACGTTAATTAATTACTATCATCAAGGTCAATAATTAATCAATTAAATATGCAACCTTTCACACTGGCTCAGCAATTTACATTAAGGTATGAATTCCGTCTAAGCCTTCCATATTCAGACCTATTCAAGTGCCTAATAACAGTAATTAGGCACCACGTTTACGTTATTCTAAAATGACGTTACTCCTCCTACGAGTCAATCAAGTGCCGGTACTTCCGGGCAGATAAATAACGACGTTACATTAATGGAACAATGGAGCCTTCGTGTGAGTCGATCGAACACGGATCGAGGTTAATTACTTTGACTTCCTGAAACACGTCAATTACCCGGCCCACTGACCGTTAATTACGACAGACAATACTCTAATTCATATCTGGCTGATGGCTAGGCTCCCTGAGACTACCGTAGCTGCTTTGCAAGAAAGTAAATTAAGCCAAACGTATTCTACGTTACTCAAATTGTCAAAGAACAAATTCTCTTAGAGCAAAGAGCGTTTCCTTGGTTACGTTATATTAATTGCCTCGCAATCCCCTCACTGAATACTGGACTTCGATGTTCTACCAGATAAACAGGAAAATATAAAACCCAAGTACTCGTCTACAGCCGAGTTCACCCACGACAATGAAAAATCACAGTGATTTACGTTACACTCCGGTTGCAATGACAATACTGCATAACCTAGTAAAATAACATACAGGACATAAACCCTCTAGAACACTGCCCCACAATGACTTTACTGAACTGCAATCACATACGGTGATTGCTCAACACTAGCAACAATCACCATAATTGACAACCCCTTTGTAATAACACACACGGCAAGTACTCAAAATTCCAAGTAGTAGAATACTGCCCAACACTTACTTACTGTTGCAAATGACCAACAGTGCGCTCTAAATAACCCCTTAGAACACAGGTCCACACATTTCAATCACCACACTAAATAACACAATAACACTGGGCACAGTGACACTACGATAATATATATATAATTACGGCTGACACATGTAGCCTACAGCTATCAAACGTTACTGGGAACACTAAGGAGATCTCGTACTCCTTAAATCACATGGGTGAGAGATTTATCGATCCCGCAGGCCGAAAAACACTCCCGAGAATTACGTTACTCAACAGAGGGACGGCTATCACTCACCAACAGCCTCGTCATTCATCAAATTCTACCAAAATTACTCTAATACTGCAACCACAATTATTTATATATATATACATATATATATATATATATATATATATATATATATATATATATATATATATATATATATATATATATATATATATATATATATATATATATATATATATATATATATATATATATATATATATATATTAGTATATTTTGGTAGCAGTCTTTCCTGTATACATATATTATTAAATATGACCGAAAAAGTAAGATTAATAATTCTAACACGAATTTTCTCAATCTTTCGTACATTACGCTTCACTGTTGGAGGTAAATCAAAAATCACTTCTCCAAAATTCATTTTTATTTCTAGTCTGACGCGACACGGGCGCGTTTCGTAAAACTTATTACATTTTCAAAGACTTCACAAATACACAACTGATTAGAACGTATCTCTGATTTTATATCTACATTTGAGTGAGGTGGGAGGGGTGATGTGGCATTAACACAAGACAGAACATGAGGGGATATTAATAGGGTATTAAAAGTATCAACACAAGACAGAACAGAAACAATGGGTATTGAATAGAAGTGTTTGTAGAAAGCCTATTGGTCCATATTTCTTGATGCTTTTATATTGGAGCGGAGTCTTGAGGTGGGTAGAATATAGTTGTGCAATAATTGGTTGTTGATTGCTGGTGTTGACTTCTTGATGTGTAGTGCCTCGCAAACGTCAAGCCGCCTGCTATCGCTGTATCTATCGATGATTTCTGTGTTGTTTACTAGGATTTCTCTGGCGATGGTTTGGTTATGGGAAGAGATTATATGTTCCTTAATGGAGCCCTGTTGCTTATGCATCGTTAAACGCCTAGAAAGAGATGTTGTTGTCTTGCCTATATACTGGGTTTTTTGGAGCTTACAGTCCCCAAGTGGGCATTTGAAGGCATAGACGACATTAGTCTCTTTTAAAGCGTTCTGTTTTGTGTCTGGAGAGTTTCTCATGAGTAGGCTGGCCGTTTTTCTGGTTTTATAGTAAATCGTCAGTTGTATCCTCTGATTTTTGTCTGTAGGGATAACGTTTCTATTAACAATATCTTTCAGGACCCTTTCCTCCGTTTTATGAGCTGTGGAAAAGAAGTTCCTGTAAAATAGTCTAATAGGGGGTATAGGTGTTGTGTTAGTTGTCTCTTCAGAGGTTGCATGGCTTTTCACTTTCCTTCTTATGATGTCTTCGATGAAACCATTGGAGAAGCCGTTATTGACTAGGACCTGCCTTACCCTACAGAGTTCTTCGTCGACTTGCTTCCATTCTGAGCTGTGGCTGAGAGCACGGTCGACGTATGCGTTAACAACACTCCTCTTGTACCTGTTAGGGCAGTCGCTGTTGGCATTTAGGCACATTCCTATGTTTGTTTCCTTAGTGTAGACTGCAGTGTGGAAACCTCCGCCCTTTTCCATGACTGTTACATCTAGAAAAGGCAGCTTCCCATCCTTTTCCGTCTCGTAAGTGAAACGCAGCACGGAACTCTGCTCAAATGCCTCCTTCAGCTCCTGCAGATGTCTGACATCAGGTACCTGTGTAAAAATGTCGTCAACATACCTGCAGTATATGGCCGGTTTCAAGTTCATGTCGACTAAGACTTTTTGCTCGATGGTACCCATGTAGAAGTTTGCAAACAGGACACCTAAGGGAGAACCCATGGCGACCCCATCTACTTGCTTATACATGTGCCCATCCGGGCTCAAGAAGGGTGCCTCTCTAGTACAAGCTTGGAGTAGTTTCCTCAGAATACTTTCTGGCATGTCAAGAGGAGTACAGGCTGGATCACGATACACTCTGTCGGCTATCATTCCGATTGTCTCGTCCACAGGTATGTTGGTAAACAGCGATTCTACGTCCAACGAGGCTCTTATCCCTGTGGCCCGTGTGCCCCGCAGTAAGTCCACAAATTCCTTTGGAGACTTCAGGCTGAAGGCGCAAGGAACATAAGGAGTCAGCAGGCCGTTGAGTCGCTTTGCCAGTCTGTATGTGGGTGTGGGTATCTGGCTAATGATTGGCCGAAGTGGGTTTCCAGGCTTGTGCGTCTTGACATTTCCATACGCATATCCAGGTTTATATTCCCCAATGATCTTTGGCAGGTGGAGTCCGGATTTCTTGGCGTTTACAGTTTCGATCAGTTTGTTGACCTTTGCTTTTAATTCGGCTGTAGTGTCCTTCGTTACCCTTTGGAACTTAGTTTGGTCAGAGAGTATGATGTTCATTTTCGCCAGATATTCGTTTTTTTTAAGAATGACATATATTGGCGACTTGTCACCTCTCCTGACAACTATCTCCTTGTTCTCACGAAGGCTTTTAGCTGCCGCTTTAAGCTCGGGGGACAGTATGGTGCTTCTGTAGTTGCCTCGATTCTTTCCTCCTTCTGCAATAAGTTCTGCTTGTAAGGTATCTTTGGTAGTGACCTTCTTTTGTGTCTCGAGGTCGAATATGTCGTCCAACAGAATTTCCAACTCTACTTTCCGGGCCATTTCACTCGGTCTGGACATAACATGACAGTTTATGCCCAGATTTAGGAGAGTGACTTGGTCCTCAGTGAGGTTAATTCCTGCAAGGTTCAGGAAGCCATCTCTTGGTCGTGGAATTGCCATAGGTCCTCCATATAATGTTGTTAGTTTCTTGATAATCCTTGTTTCAGTGCTGAGGTGATGTTGGTCTGTGAGGATGTCGAGGTGTTGTTCAATGCGGGTACGGATACTATGGTCGATGTTGCTATTTCTCCACTCGTTTGTAGCATGAAGTAGTTGCGTTTTGTTGTCTTTGATTTCATTCTCTGCCTTGTATATCTGATCACGAATCAGATCCTGGCGATATTTTATCGTGAAGGCTTGATTCCTTGCTGCTGGGTCGAGCACTTTAATATTAGTATATTTTGGTAGCAGTCTTTCCTGTAGACATATATTATTAAATATGACTCGTTGGACGTAGAATCGCTGTTTACCAACGTACCTGTGGACGAGACAATCGGAATGATAGCCGACAGAGTGTATCGTGATCCAGCCTGTACTCCTCTTGACATGCCAGAAAGTATTCTGAGGAAACTACTCCAAGCTTGTACTAAAGAGGCACCCTTCTTGAGCCCGGATGGGCACATGTATAAGCAAGTAGATGGGGTCGCCATGGGTTCTCCCCTAGGTGTCCTGTTTGCAAACTTCTACATGGGTACCATCGAGCAAAAACTCTTAGTCGACATGAACTTGAAACCGGCCATATACTGCAGGTATGTTGACGACATTTTTACACAGGTACCTGATGTCAGACATCTGCAGGAGCTGAAGGAGGCATTTGAGCAGAGTTCCGTGCTGCGTTTCACTTACGAGACGGAAAAGGATGGGAAGCTGCCTTTTCTAGATGTAACAGTCATGGAAAAGGGCGGAGGTTTCCACACTGCAGTCTACACTAAGGAAACAAACATAGGAATGTGCCTAAATGCCAACCGGCGACTGCCCTGACAGGTACAAGAGGAGTGTTGTTAACGCATACGTCGACCGTGCTCTCAGCCACAGCTCAGAATGGAAGCAAGTCGACGAAGAACTCTGTAGGGTAAGGCAGGTCCTAGTCAATAACGGCTTCTCCAATGGTTTCATCGAAGACATCATAAGAAGGAAAGTGAAAAGCCATGCAACCTCTGAAGAGACAACTAACACAACACCTATACCCCCTATTAGACTATTTTACAGGAACTTCTTTTCCACAGCTCATAAAACGGAGGAAAGGGTCCTGAAAGATATTGTTAATAGAAACGTTATCCCTACAGACAAAAATCAGAGGATACAACTGACGATTTACGATAAAACCAGAAAAACGGCCAGCCTACTCATGAGAAACTCTCCAGACACAAAACAGAACGCTTTAAAAGAGACTAATGTCGTCTATGCCTTCAAATGCCCACTTGGGGACTGTAAGCTCCAAAAAACCCAGTATATAGGCAAGACAACAACATCTCTTTCTAGGCGTTTAACGATGCATAAGCAACAGGGCTCCATTAAGGAACATATAATCTCTTCCCATAACCAAACCATCGCCAGAGAAATCCTAGTAAACAACACAGAAATCATCGATAGATACAGCGATAGCAGGCGGCTTGACGTTTGCGAGGCACTACACATCAAGAAGTCAACACCAGCAATCAACAGCCAATTATTGCACAACTATATTCTACCCACCTCAAGACTCCGCTCCTATATAGAAGCATCAAGAAATATGGACCAATAGGCTTTCTACAAACACTTCTATTCAATACCCATTGCTTCTGTTCTGTCTTGTGTTGATACTTTTAATACCCTATTAATATCCCCTCATGTTCTGTCTTGTGTTAATGCCACATCACCCCTCCCACCTCACTCAAATGTAGATATAAAATCAGAGATACGTTCTAATCAGTTGTGTATTTGTGAAGTCTTTGAAAATGTAATAAGTTTTACGAAACGCGCCCGTGTCGCGTCAGACTAGAAATAAAAATGAATTTTGGAGAAGTGATTTTTGATTTACCTCCAACAGTGAAGCGTAATGTACGAAAGATTGAGAAAATTTGTGTTAGAATTATTAATCTTACTTTTTCGGTCATATTTAATAATATATATATATATATATTGTGACGATAATCTCCTTCAAGAGATTGAGCCTGCTCTTCCCTCCAAAAATACGTCGATACATATATATAAAACTACTGTGGAAGAAATGTCCAACAACAACAACAACACCAGCAAGGTTTGCCAGAGCGCAAAACGTATGCAGCCAGGAACACCTGCTCAGCCTCAAACCGCCAAACTACCTGTCTTTTTGCCGGCTCCTCGCTGATTGGCCGCCGGTCCAGCTGCTACTACACTCACCCACCATACTACTTGATGTCTGGGGCCGCCACGACCTCAGTCCTCAGAATATTCAGTGCTTTCATACGGTTAACACTTCTTCCTGGTAGACTGAGCTTTGGCTTACGTGTACTAAGAGAGGTGATAGCTTAAAGCCAATATTCCTGCACCTCTCATTTTATTGTATATTGCACACCTTGTTATTGCTCACTTGTCTTAACGTAACTTTTCATTGTGTCATTTAATTCTTCTTATTATTTTGATTGATTGATTTTATTATACGAATTTGTATGTCCATTTTATTCATGTTTTGTTTATCTAACGTAACTAAAATTCCATTGTTAAAATTTACTTGTGTTTTGTGTGTTTTCTCCTTACCTTACCACAGACGAAGTTCCAGATTTTCAATTTTTTTTAATTCTATGTGACGAGGCCATACCCCTAGCTTTGAACAGCCGAACACCAACGCGTTACCGTCACAATATATATATATATATATATATATATATATATATATATATATATATATATATATATATATATATATATATATGTGTATATCACGAAAATAAACACGTGATTAAGAATGTGACAATGTCAGACCACGAAGGAAAAATGAAACAGGAAATTTCCTAAAGTACTTTCGTATATTAAACCTTCTGAAGATGTATTTAATATACGAAAGTACTTAAGGAAATTTCCTGTTTCATTTTTCCTTCGTAGTCTGACATTGTCATATATATATATATATATATATATATATATATATATATATATATATATATATATATATATATATATATATATATATATATGTATATATATATATATATATATATATATATATATATATATATATATATATATATATATATATATATATATTGGTAGCAGTCTTTCCTGTAGACATATATTATTAAATATGACCGAAAAAGTAAGATTAATAATTCTACCACGAATTTTCTCAATCTTTCGTACATTTCTTTTCACTGTTGGTGGTAATTCAAAAATCAATTCTCCAAAATTCATTTTTATTTCTAGTCTGACGCGACACTTGAACGTGTTTCGTAAAACTTATTACATTTTCAAAGACTTTAGTTAACACATACACAACTGAATAGAACTTACACACCTCCGATTTTGTTTATATCTACATTTGAGTGAGGTGGTATTTAATAAGGTATTAATTTCATCAACACAAGCCAGAACATGAAACAATGGGTACTGAATAGAAGTGATTGTAGAAAGCCTATTGGTCCATATTTCTTGATGCTTCTATATTGGAGTGGAGTCTCGAGGTGGGTAGAATATAGTTGTGCATTAATTGGCTGTTGATTGCTGGTGTTGACTTCTTGATGTGTAATGCCTCGCAAACGTCAAGCCGCCTGCTATCGCTGTATCTATCGATGATTTCTGTGTTGTTTACTAGGATTTCTCTGGCGATGGTTTGGTTGTGGGAAGAGATTATATGTTCCTTAGTGGAGACCTGTTGCTTATGCATCGTTAAACGCCTAGAAAGAGATGTTGTTGTCTTGCCTATATACTGTTTTTTTTGGAGCTTACAGTCCCCAAGAGGGCATTTGAAGGCATAGACGACGTTAGTCTATTTTAAAGCGTTCTGTTTCGTGTCTGGAGAGTTTCTCATGAGTAGGCTGGCCGTTTTTCTGGTTTTATAGTAAATCGTCAGTTGTATCCTCTGATTTTTGTCTGTAGGGATAACGTTTGTATTAACAATATCTTTCAGGACCCTTTCCTCCGTTTTATGAGCTGTGGAAAAGAAGTTCCTGTAAAATAGTCTAATAGGGGGTATAGGTGTTGTGTTGGTTGTCTCTTCAGAGGTTGCATGGCGTTTCACTTTCCTTCTTATGATGTCTTCGACGAAACCTTTGGAGAAGCCGTTGTTGACTAGGACCTGCCTTACCCTACAGAGTTCTTCGTCGACTTCCTTCCATTCTGAGCTGTGGCTGAGAGCACGGTCGACATATGCGTTAACAACACTCCTCTTGTACCTATCTGGGCAGTCGCTTTTGGCATTTAGGCACATTCCTATGTTCGTTTCCTTAGTGTAGACTGCAGTGTGGAAACCTCCGCTCTTTTCCATGACTGTTACATCTAGAAAGGGCAGCTTCCCATCCTTTTCCATCTCGTAAGTGAAACGCAGCACGGAACTCCGCTCAAATGCCTCCTTCAACTCCTGCAGATGTCTGACATCAGGTACCTGTGTAAAAATGTCGTCAACATACCTGCAGTATATGGCCGGTTTCATGTTCATGTCGACTAAGACTTTTTGCTCGATGGTACCCATGTAGAAGTTTGCAAAAAGGACACCTAGCAGAGAACCCATGGCGACCCCATCTACTTGCTTATACATGTGCCCATCCGGGCTCAAGAAGGGTGCCTCTTTAGTACAAGCTTGGAGTTGTTTCCTTAGGATATTTTCTGGTATGTCAAGAGGAGTACAGGCTGGATCACGATACACTCTGTCGGCTATCATCCCGATTGTCTCGTCCACTGGTGCGTTAGTGAACAGCGACTCTACGTCCAACGAGGCTCTTATTCCTGTGGCCCGTATGCCGCGCAGTAAGTCAACAAATTCCTTTGGCGACTTCAGGCTGAAGGCGCAAGGGACATAAGGAGTCAGCAGGCCGTTGAGTCGCTTCGCTAGTCTGTACGTGGGTGTGGGTATCTGGCTAATGATTGGCCGAAGTGTGTTTCCAGGCATGTGTGTCTTGACATTTCCATACGCATATCCAGGTTTATATTCCCCAATAATCTTTGGCAGGTGGAGTCCTGATTTCTTGGCGTTCACAGTTTCGACTAGTCTGTTGACCTTTGCTTTCAATTCGGCTGTAGTGTAGTGTGTATATATATATATATATATATATATATATATATATATATATATATATAAAAGTTTGTGAGGGTACCACCTCTGGTGCCAATGTGGGGACCCATAGCCTCGGAGAAGAAAATAAAAAGTATTCAGAGGAGACCTTGTGGTTTCTCACTGAACACTAATATTATCTTCTCCTACCACCCCCATTCTTTTGTATGTACACATATATATTTACTTTATTTGAACTTTGTTACAAAAAAGGAGTTACATATGGCTACAAAGATGGTTATCATAGGTTGTCGAGTTCCTCCAGCTCCTCAGATGGCGGGCAGGAACCCTGGATGCAGTGCGCATTTCCCCTCTGTATCGCCACACTGAGGCGCTGGAAAAGAAAGCTTGCAGCTCTCGGATCCCTTGTTGTTTCAATGAGCCTAGAACCCAGTTCCTTCAAGAAACTGGTAGCACTTTTACCCCAGGCGCCGAGTGTCTCAAAAGCAATGGGGGACAAAATTGTAGTGGTGATCCAGTTCTCTATACTTGCGGGATTTGGCTGCTTCCCTGTGGGTGGCAGCGCCACCTGGTTGTGCAACACTGAGATTAATGTAGGTGTTAGCCAGGGTTGATACACACGTGTAGTCCCATACCAACTGCTTGCCATTCTTCCAGGGGTTCACTGTGATACCGTCCGGGCGACCAATAAGAGCATCAGAGTTAATGGGCGTTAGGTAACGGGGCTCTCTTTCAGCTGGGCATCCAGCTGTGGTGAGGCTTCTCTTGATGATGTCGTTAATTTCACTGTGCCTCGAGTGCCATCCCCCTGTGCTTTGGCAGAGTAGGCCATGGTGGCCGTACCTGTCAGCCACCACCTCGCCGCAAATACACCTATATCTGGTGTGGATTGGGGCAGCAAGGCGGAGGGCCACAGCAATTCGGAGGGCGTGTGGTGTGAGATGCGGGCCAGTGGCCGACATTGGGGTTGCTAACAGGAAATCCCCTGCATGTGGTGCTGCTACTGCTGTGAGGCGAGCAATGTCGTGTTGTGTTGTTGCAGCACCCAGGCACTCTGCAGCAACTTGGTCTACAATGGGACCATCCCAGCTGGATTGCTTGTGGGCTTTTGGGGATGGTGGTTGAGGTGATTGGCATGCACGAGAGGCCCACTCTGTGGCACAGCGTGTAAAATTGGGATCATGTACACCTGCCAGCTGATGTAAGTGGGCAGGTAGAATTTCCTTCACGAGGTCGTCGGATGCTGATAAGGAGGACAGGAAGGCTGGAACAGCGATTTGCGTTGCTGTTCGAACTCCGAGGCCCCCAAGTCTTACGGGAAGAGAGGCTTGTTTCCACTGTAGGTCATCGAGAGAGAGGTTAAGGGCTTTTTCTAGCATTGATTTCAGTAACCGGTCATACTCACTTATTTTTTGGCTGCTGTAAGATGGTGAACACCTCAGAAAGTAGGTTAACCTGGGGAGGGACAGACATCTGGTAATGAGGTAGAGTGCATCATGAGCATCAATATCCTCAATCCTCCCATCCATCCTCTTAAGTTCGGCGATTTTCTTATCAAGGACCTCATCGATGGCTTTCAACCCCAGGGAAACTCCTAGGAGTGTGCTGTCTTTAGGTTTAGTTTTATGGATATTTGGCAGAAGACCCTCTATTCTAATTTGAGGTTAGGGTAAGGCAGGTCCTAGTCAATAACGGCTTCTCCAATGGTTTCATCGAAGACATCATAAGAAGGAAAGTGAAAAGCCATGCAACCTCTGAAGAGACAACTAACACAACACCTATACCCCCTATTAGACTATTTTACAGGAACTTCTTTTCCACAGCTCATAAAACGGAGGAAAGGGTCCTGAAAGATATTGTTAATAGAAACGTTATCCCTACAGACAAAAATCAGAGGATACAACTGACGATTTACTATAAAACCAGAAAAACGGCCAGCCTACTCATGAGAAACTCTCCAGACACAAAACAGAACGCTTTAAAAGAGACTAACGTCGTCTATGCCTTCAAATGCCCACTTGGGGACTGTAAGCTCCAAAAAACCCAGTATATAGGCAAGACAACAACATCTCTTTCTAGGCGTTTAACGATGCATAAGCAACAGGGCTCCATTAAGGAACATATAATCTCTTCCCATAACCAAACCATCGCCAGAGAAATCCTAGTAAACAACACAGAAATCATCGATAGATACAGCGATAGCAGGCGGCTTGACGTTTGCGAGGCACTACACATCAAGAAGTCAACACCAGCAATCAACAGCCAATTATTGCACAACTATATTCTACCCACCTCAAGACTCCGCTCCAATATAGAAGCATCAAGAAATATGGACCAATAGGCTTTCTACAAACACTTCTATTCAATACCCATTGTTTGTGTTCTGTCTTGTGTTGATACTTTTAATACCCTATTAATATCCCCTCTTGTTCTGTCTAGTGTTAATGCCACATCACCCCTCCCACCTCACTCAAATGTAGATATAAAATCAGAGATACGTAAGTTCTAATCAGTTGTGTATTTGTGAACTAAAGTCTTTGAAAATGTAATAAGTTTTACGAAACGCGCCCGTGTCGCGTCAGACTAGAAATAAAAATTAATTTTGGAGAATTGATTTTTGATTTACCTCCAACAGTGAAGCGTAATGTACGAAAGATTGAGAAAATTCGTGTTAGAATTATTAATCTTACTTTTTCGGTCATATTTAATAATATATGTCTACAGGAAAGACTGCTACCAAAATATACTTATATATATATATATATATATATATATATATATATATATATATATATATATATATATATATATATATATATATATATATATATATATATATATATATATATATATATATATATATATATATATATATATATATATATATATATATATATATATATATATATATATATATATATATATATATATATATATATATATATATATATATATGTCGTACCTAGTAGCCAGAACTCACTTCTCAGCCTACTATGCAAGGCCCAATTTGCCTAATAAGCCTAGTTTTCATGAATTCATGTTTTTTCGACTACCTAACCTACCTAACCTAACCTAACCTAACGTTTTCGGCTACCTAACCTAACCTAACCTATAAAGATAGGTTAGGTTAGGTTAGGTAGGGTTGGTTAGATTCGGTCATATATCTACGTTAATTTTAACTCAAATAAAAAAAAATTGACCTCATGCATAATGAAATGGGTAGCTTTATCATTTCATAAGAAAAAAATTAGAGAAAATATATTAAATCAGTAAAACTTGGCTTATTAGGCAAATCGGGCCTTGCATAGTAGGCTGAGAAGTGAGTTCTGGCTACTAGGTACGACATATATATATATATATATATATATATATATATATATATATATATATATATATATATATATATATATATATATATATATATATATAAGTATATTTTGGTAGCAGTCTTTCCTGTAGACATATATTATTAAATATGACCGAAAAAGTAAGATTAATAATTCTAACACGAATTTTCTCAATCTTTCGTACATTACGCTTCACTGTTGGAGGTAAATCAAAAATCACTTCTCCAAAATTCATTTTTATTTCTAGTCTGACGCGACACGGGCGCGTTTCGTAAAACTTATTACATTTTCAAAGACTTCACAAATACACAACTGATTAGAACTTACGTATCTCTGCTATTATATCTACATTTGAGTGAGGTGGGAAGGATGATGTGGCATATAGTGACGTGGCATTAACACAAGACAGAACATGAGGGGATATTAATAGGGTATTAAAAGTATCAACACAAGACAGAACAGAAACAATGGGTATTGAATAGAAGTGTTTGTAGAAAGCCTATTGGTCCATATTTCTTGATGCTTCTATATTGGAGCGGAGTCTTGAGGTGGGTAGAATATAGTTGTGCAATAATTGGCTGTTGATTGCTGGTGTTGACTTCTTGATGTGTAGTGCCTCACAAACGTCAAGCCGCCTGCTATCGCTGTATCGATACAGCGATAGCAGGCGGCTTGACGTTTGCGAGGCACTACACATCAAGAAGTCAACACCAGCAATCAACAGCCAATTATTGCATAACTATATTCTACCCACCTCAAGACTCCGCTCCAATATAGAAGCATCAAGAAATATGGACCAATAGGCTTTCTACAAACACTTCTATTCAATACCCATTGTTTCTGTTCTGTATCGATATCGCTGTATCGATACAGCGATAGCAGGCGGCTTGACGTTTGCGAGGCACTACACATCAAGAAGTCAACACCAGCAATCAACAGCCAATTATTGCACAACTATATTCTACCCACCTCAAGACTCCGCTCCAATATAGAAGCATCAAGAAATATGGACCAATAGGCTTTCTACAAACACTTCTATTCAATACCCATTGTTTCTGTTCTGTCTTGTGTTGATACTTTTAATACCCTATTAATATCCCCTCATGTTCTGTCTTGTGTTAATGCCACGTCACTATATGCCACATCATCCCTCCCACCTCACTCAAATGTAGATATAATAGCAGAGATACGTAAGTTCTAATCAGTTGTGTATTTGTGAAGTCTTTGAAAATGTAATAAGTTTTACGAAACGCGCCCGTGTCGCGTCAGACTAGAAATAAAAATGAATTTTGGAGAAGTGATTTTTGATTTACCTCCAACAGTGAAGCGTAATGTACGAAAGATTGAGAAAATTCGTGTTAGAATTATTAATCTTACTTTTTCGGTCATATTTAATAATATATGTCTACAGGAAAGACTGCTACCAAAATATACTAATATATATATATATATATATATATATATATATATATATATATATATATATATATATATATATATATATATAAATATATATATATATATATATATATATATATATATATATATATATATATATATATATATATATATATATCCCATTTGTCATGGCCCTGGGAACAATTTGAGAAATTAGCACCACACTCTGGTATCACTCCATATCACTCCACAATAATCAATTGCCAAGAATCACTGACGTTACACCTGCAAGATTACACATGGAATAATATCACTCTGTCTCGCGGACGATCAAAAATGAATGAATTACCACAATTGAATATAAATATTACATGGACATCCTCTCAGTCCTTGGCTAATCTATGTATACTCTGTTCCCGTGTGTACCCACACACACACACACTGTACGTCTGTGTACACAAGACGTAAGTCCATCTGGACTGACAAGATGACAACAAGGGTGATTATCTCCTCGTCCACACTTCACTTCACCTCTACAGGTGCTTAGTGACAATGCGACGGAACACCTGACTTCGAATTCAAGCTTTAAAGACTAACTAATCACCAAAAATACACACATAGGTACTTACTCATTAATACTGCCTGCCTTACACACACACCATTCCCATACATCAGGCACCATGCTACGGGTGGCTGACTCTTTGTGGTGGAGATGGCTAGAGCGGTCCTCACGTGGTATCTTATGTGCAATTGGCGCGCACTCGAATCCCCCAACCCCCCTCACAACACGGCTCTTTCATGGCGACGAGTCAAGTGGCTGGCGCTGGCGGCCCACAGCTCACCCACCATGCGGCCTAGCTGTTTCCGCGCAAACTTGAGTCTCGCTTCAAGCCATACAATAGAATGATGCTATTGGCATATCTCTGTCCACAGACGTGCTACCCCGGCTAGGGTAAAATTTCTGGAATGCTGATGACGGGGACACTCACATGAGCCTAAACACTAGATGTTTCGGTTGTTGGTTACCAAACTTAAGTCCACGCACCTAACAAGTGCACTTAACAAGTGTTAACTGGCCTCCACAGGCACAAGAGCACCATTGTAAGTGAGCTGGTGAACCATCCCCTCACACACAGTGTACTGTTGTTTGAGTATCTGGTCATACTGTTATCTTGAATATTAGAGGAAAGACGGCTCAAGACATGATGGACTACATCACACAGAAGTGCAAGGAGGTAGCAGACAAGTTCGTCCCAATACAAGCGGAAATGAAATGCAAATGAGAAACCCGTGGTTTAATCAAGGATGTAAGCTAGCAAATCCACTAAGTAAAGGCTTGTGGAGAAACTATAGAAACAACAGAACACTAGAGAGCTGAGAAAGATACCAGAATGGCGGAAATGAATACATCTGGGTTAGAAAAGAGGTAGAGAGGCAGTATGAAAATGACATAGCGAGCAAGGCAAAGACTCAACCCAAACTGCTGCATAACCACATCAGGAGGAAAACAATAGTGAAGGAACAAGTAATGAAACTGATGATATGGGCAGAAAGATTCACTACAAACAACAAGGAAGTGTGTGAGGAACTCAATACGATATTCCAGGAGGTTTTCACTTATGTGTAAGGAGAAGTCCTAGAGATAAGAGAGGGAATATCAAAACAGGACACCACTAGAGGAGTTTGTGACTACCAGTGGGGAGGAGAGGAAGCATCTGCCTGATTTGGATGTGACAAAGGTTATTGGTCCAGATGGAATTTCACCATGGATTCTAAAGGAAGGATCAGAAGCTCTATGCATCCCACTCTCCATGGTGTACAACAAATCACTGGAAACAGGTGAACTGCCAAAAATTTGGAAGACGGCCAATGAAGTTCCAATATACAGGAAGGGTGATAGGCAGGTGGCACTGAGCTAGAGGCCAGTGTCACTAACTTGCATTCCATGCAAGTTGATGGAGAAGATTGTGCGTAAAAAGCTAGTAGAACATCTTGAGAGAAAGAACTTTGTAATGCAACGTCAACAAGGATTCAGAGATGCCAAATCATGCCTAACACGTTTAATTGAGTTCTATGACCAGGCAACAAAAATTTGGTACTAGAGAGAGGGCTGGGCAGAATGCATATTTGTTGACTGTCAGAAAGCCTCTGTCACAGTACCACAAAAGAGACTAGTACAAAACTGGAGATGCAGGCCGGAGTGAAAGGGAAAGTACTCCACTGGATAAAGGAGTACCTAAGCAACAGGACACAGCGAGTCACTGTGAGGGGTGAGGTCTGGGAGTGGCGAGGAATCACCAGTGGAATTCCACATGGATCAGTCCTTGGACCTGTACTGATTCTGAAATAAGTAAATGATCTCCCAGAAGGAATTGACTCGTTCCTCTCAATGTTTGCTGATGATGCAAAAACTATGAGGAGAATCAAGACAGAGGAAGATAGTATGAGGCTACAAGATGAGCTAGAAAAACTGAAGGGTGATCTTCAGGCAAGGTGAGGGAAGGGTCCAACAAATGGCTACTAAAGTTCAACCCAAGTAAATGTAAGGTAATGAAACTAGGAGGACGAAATAGGAAGCCAGACATTGGATACCGAATGGGAGATGAAGTCGTTCACGAAACGGGCAGAAAGAAAGGTCTATGAGTTGATATCACACCAAACATGTCTCCGGAAGCCCACATAAAAAGAATAACATCAGTGGCCTTTGTGAGGCAGGATAACATCAGAACTTCTTTCAGAAACCTGTGTAAGGAATCCTTCAGAACCTTGTATACAACATATGTAAGGCTAATCCTGGAGTATGCAGCCCCAGCATGGAGCCCGTACCTAGTCAAGCACAAGACGAAGCTGAAAAAAGTTCAGAGGTATGCCACTAGGCTAGTCCCGGAACTAAGAGAAAAAGTTATGAATTATAAGGAAAGGCTACGGGAACTGCTCCTCATGTCGCTGATAGACAGAAGAGCTCGTGGAGACATGATCACCACATACAAAATTCTCAGGGAAATTGACATGGTAGACAAGGATGGATTATTTAACACAGGTGGTACATGAACAAGGGGTCAGGTGGAAGCTGAGTTCCCAAATGATCCACACAGACATTAGAGAGAACTTTTTCAGGGTCAGAGAAGTTGTTAAACGGAATGCAGTAGGAAGTGAGATGGTGGAGGCTGACTTCATACACAGTTTCATATGTAGATATGATAGAACTCAGTAACCTCAGGAATCTGTACATCAGTTGGTTGGCGGTTGAGAGGCGGGACCTAAGAGCCAAAGCTCAACCCTCGCAAGCACAATTTGGTGAATAAAATTAGGTGAGAACAAGAAGAATGTTTTATTTCTTATTAGGGCAAGTATATACTATGCTGCAAGCCAATAATACTCACAGAGTTTCGGGCATGACAATATCATCACTGTCGCTCTCGAGGCAAGTAATAAGTGCTCATATAAGTACAGGTGGGATGTCGGACATTTTAATGGTGATCTATTGTTAACAATTTTAACACGATCTTCCTCTCTTAAATTTAGGGTGGAAAATAATTTTACATAATATTTGGAGTCCGTACACTTACAAAAGTAAAAAGAAATGTCCATCTCGAACAGCTTATTTCAATATATTACAGAAACAACTTGAATCGTGATGGATTATGCATAATAACAATTGTGGTATCTGTTGACAGGCTGGACAGCCCTTCACTTTGCAGCCGCACGTGGTCATGACAACACTGTGAAGGTCCTCCTCGACGCTGGAGCAGACATCAACGCTGCAGATAATGATAGTAAGAGTCACACTTATGCATCCCAACATTATACAACACTCATTTGACAAAATGCAATATATATTTTTTATAATTATACCATAGGAGATAATGTCTGTTTGTGTTTCTGTTCAAAGTTGGAGGTCAAACGTTTCATATACAAAAAATTGTCATATACGTTTCATATACAAAAGTAATCTGCACCATTATTCACTGATGTTACGAAAATTAACAGAAAATTCCTGATGTGAATAATTTGTCCGTACTAGCATTAAAAAGACAATTCTCCCAGACCGTTAAAAGTTTCTCAATCAACTGTTATATACCAGAGTAAGGGTAACTATTCTTGTTTTAGTATTTCACACCACTTAGCTGCTTTTGCCGCCAACCAACCACACATTAGACAATTGTATTTTTTATAAGACAGAGAGAGAGAGAGAGAGAAAAAGAGTGAGACAGACACAGTGTGAGAGCGTACATTCATTAACCAGGCGTTGCCCACATAGGAAATGCCAGATGTACGTTGTTCACTTCGGGAGTCACTACAAACTCACAGGCCTCCATGCTGGGAAGCCAGTTGTGGAATCTGGCTTCCAAATTCCACAATTGGAATCGCTGATCCAGAAAGTGAGCAGCATGAGCGTTTTGCTTCCGCTGCGCCAAGGGTTCCGTATGTCAGGTAGAGATGAAGACCAAGACGGTATTCACCCCCACAAGCCAATACAGAGCCATCCTCACTTGGGTCACTCACTCTCTGCAACTTGCATGCAAGCAAATATAGCCGGTAGAGCTTGGATTCTCACACCAATATTTATATAAAGATGTTTGGGGTTAGGAGCTGGAACTTGAACCAACTTAAGAGACAATTGGAATGTGATGTGAAATGGGGCCGTACTAGAGAATGGGGAATGATGTCAAAGGCAAGTGTAATAGCAAAAATAGCTTTATTCAACTACCTACTAATACACAGGCACCCACATTACGTTAATTCAAGAGTGTCATTTCAAATCTGTCAATACCACAATTGCAGTAGGTCTCCTGACCCACCACCTGACAGGTGTATAGAGTCATAAGGCCTCGACCCACTGTTGCAGTAGGTCTGCTGACCCACCACCTGACAGGTGTATAGAGTCATAAGGCCTCGACCCACTGTTGCAGTAGGTCTCCTGACCCACCACCTGACAGGTGTATAGAGTCATAAGGCCTCGACCCACTGTTGCAGTAGGTCTCATGACCCACCACCTGACAGGTGTATAGAGTCATAAAGCTTCGACCCACTGTTGCAGTAGGTCTCCTGACCCACCACCTGACAGGTGTATATAGTCATAAGGCCTCGACCCACTGTTGCAGTAGGTCTCCTGACCCACCACCTGACAGGTGTATAGAGTCATAAGGCCTCGACCCACTGTTGCAGTAGGTCTCCTGACCCACCACCTGACAGGTGTATAGAGTCATAAGGCCTCGACCCACTGTTGCAGTAGGTCTCCTGACCCACCACCTGACAGGTGTATAGAGTCATAAGGCTTCGACCCACTGTTGCAGTAGGTCTCCTGACCCACCACCTGACAGGTGTAAAGGAAATCAAGGCCTCGACCCACCGGACAGGTCATCAGCAACAGTTTACTAACCTGAAACACTTCGTGCACATTCTTGGCAAATATCAAAATACTTCACTACCACAATACATCAACATATATAAATGCATACATAACAGTGTCATTAGGACACACAACAATACCAACAATTGCTTTAACAATCAATGTCAAAAATATCATTGCAATATGGAAGTTGTAGTTAAGGACCTGGTGACTCTAGTGGGAGCCCTGAGGACAGAGTTGGACTTTCTGCGGGAGGAGGTGCGTCAGCTGAAAGAACAACGAGAAGTAACGAAGGAGGAGACCAGCAGTAAAGGGACCTCGTCTTGGAGAGTTGTGAAAGACAGGGGCCTTAAGAAGACTTTGATAAAGCCGCCTTCAAACGCCATAGCAACTTCTAATTCATTTGACGTTTTGGAGGACGAGTGCTGTGGAGAGACTGTGGATCGCGCAAAAGGGAAAGCAACGAAGAGAAAGGAAGCGCAGGCCCCTCAGAAAGTAAAGGAAGTACCTAAGCAAACATTAGTTGTGGGAGATTCCCAGATAAGGTATTTGGATAGAACGTTTTGTGCTAGAGATAGGGGGAACAGGTTAAGGGTTTGCTATCCCGGAGCTGGCATTGGTGATATTATAAACAACATGAATGATATTATGGCTCGTATTGGGAACAATCCCATTATTTGCATTAGCGTGGGAGGAAATGATGTTGGTCGAGTTAGGAGTGAGGAACTGATTCAGAGGTATAAAACAGCCATAGAATTAGTTAGGAGCAAGGGAGGAATCCCGATCATATGTGGCATTCTTCCAAGAAAGGGAGTGGGAAATGAATGGATATCGAGGGCACTTGGTGTCAATTGCCGGCTGGAAAGATATTGCAAATCAAATGCAATATCTTTCATAGACAACTGGGAACACTTCTATGTAAGAAATGGAATGTATGCTCGTGATGGGGTGCATCTATCGAGAGCTGGGGTTGTTGCTGTTGCGAACTCGTTAGAAGAAGTGGTTAGAGGTGTTTGTTTGGGTTTAAACTGTTAGTAGATAGAGGTATGGGAATTGATTTTGAGGAAGGAGGTAATAAAAGTATGTGTTTGTGGAATAAAGGAATTGGCAAAACGATCAGGGAAAGAGAAGGTCCGCAAAATAACAATTCACTTAGGGTATATTACACTAACAGTAGAAGTCTAAGAAATAAAATTAACGAATTAAATGCTCTTGTCTGCACAGAAAAAATAGATATTATTGCACTTACCGAAACGTGGATGAATGTAGAAAATAGAGAACTATTAGCTGAATATCAAATATATGGATTTAAACTATTTCACACAGATAGATATATTAGACGAAGAGGTGGAGTAGCCATATATGTTAGGGACAATTTGAAATGTAGTCTCAAAGAGGGAATCAAAACAGAGCCACACACAGAAACTATTTGGATTGAATTAAACGAAAAAGCTAATAATATTATAATAGGAGTAATATACAGGCCACCAAATTTAGACAGAATGGAAGCAAAGCATCTATGGGATGAAATATCTAGAGCATCTAGATCTAACAGTATTTATGTCATGGGTGACTTTAATTTTAGCGGAATAAACTGGTTGAACAAAACAGGGAATAGTGAAGCAGAAGATTTTCTAGAATTAATTGACGATTGCTTTCTTACGCAACACATTAAGGAACCAACACGGGAAAATAATATTTTAGATTTAGTGTTAACTAACAGGGAAACGCAAATTAATGACATCGAAATAGGGAGTGAGCTAGGGAGCAGTGATCACAAAGAAATCAGATTTAGCATAGAATGGAATAGACCAGTAGGAGAAAATTCTGTTAAAGTGCCAGATTTTCGAAAAGCTGATTTTAATAGCCTAAGAAATTTTTTGGGTCAAATTGATTGGAAAGTCTTGGGTATGGGGTGTGGGCCGGTCTTGGAGCGAGACATGAACCCAGCGATAGGTGACTTAAATGGGGATTTCGATGTGGATTCAATATATAACTTATTTAAGAATATTCTAAACAAAGCACAGGAACGTAGTATACCATACAAATTGAATAGATCGAATACTAATGACCCAAAGTGGATAACAAAGAATTTGAAGAACCTTATAGGTAAAAAGAGAGCTTGGTACAAAAGGATTAAAAATGGGGAGGTCACTATAGAACAGGAATTCGTACAACTGGTTAGAAATGTTAAAAAAGAGATAAGGAAAGCAAAAAGAAACTATGAAGTTCGCATAGCAGGGCAAGCAAAGACAAATCCTAAAGGGTTTTTTCAGTTATATCGTACTAAGACTAGGGAAAGGATAGGTCCATTAAAAACTGAGACAGGTCAAATAACAGATAGTGATGAAGAGATGAGTAGTATTTTTAATAAATATTTTGTATCTGTATTTACTAAAGAGGAACTTAACAATATGCCTTCAGCCGAACAAGTCTATGTGGGTGGGGACGAGGACAGGTTGACGAGTTTAGCAGTTACCAGGGAGGATGTTCTTAAACAAATAGTAAAACTCAAACCAAACAAATCCCCAGGGCCGGATGAAGTGTTTGCCAGGGTGCTTAAAGAATGCAAAGAGGAGCTTTGTGACCCACTGTCAACCATATTTAATAAATCAATAGAGTCAGGCAGAGTGCCAGAGTTTTGGAAAGTTGCTAATGTGATACCAGTTTTTAAGAAAGGAGATAGATCACTTGCGTCTAACTATCGACCAATTAGCCTAACGTCTATTGTGGGAAAGTTACTCGAATCTATAATAGCAAATAAAATTCGTCTTCATCTTGAAAAACATAAATTAATAATTGAGTCGCAACATGGTTTTATAAATGGCCGTTCATGTTTAACAAATTTGTTATCTTTTTATTCTAGCATTGTTGAGGCAGTTGATAGTGGTAAGGATTGCGATGTTGTATACCTTGACTTTAGCAAAGCTTTTGATACAGTGCCACATGAAAGACTGATTAAAAAGATAGAGTCTCATGGTATTGGGGGTGCTATATTAAGCTGGATTAGGGCATGGCTATACCAAAGGAAACAGAGAGTTAGTATAAATGGAATCAAGTCAGAGTGGGAAAATGTTGTAAGTGGAGTGCCTCAAGGCTCTGTCCTGGGATCTCTGTTGTTTATAATATATATAAATGATTTAGATTCAGGTTTGAGTAGCAACATTTGCAAATTTGCCGATGATACGAAAATCGGTAGGGAAATTAATTCGGAGGAGGACTCACTATCACTTAAAGTTGATCTAGATAGGGTTTTGAAATGGTCAAAGGATTGGCAGATGCAGTTTAATGCTGATAAATGTAAAGTTCTGAGGTTAGGTAATGATGATAGAGTTACAAGATACGAGCTAGATGGTGTTGTGATTGCGAAGTCGGATTGCGAAAGGGATCTGGGAGTTATGATTAGTAAGAATTTAAAACAAAAGGATCAATGCATAAATGTTCGTAATAAGGCAAATCGGACACTTGGATTTATTAATCGCAGCGTTAGTAACAAGACACCTGGTGTGGTTCTCAAGCTATATCTTGCTCTAGTTAGGCCCCATTTAGATTATGCAGTTCAGTTTTGGTCGCCATATTATAGAATGGATATAAATTCACTTGAACGTGTCCAGCGTAGGATGACTAAGTTAATTCCCCAAATTAGAAATCTTTCATATGAAGTAAGATTAACAAAGCTTAAGTTGCATTCACTGGAAAGGCGAAGAGTTAGGGGTGACATGATAGAGGTTTACAAGTGGATGAATGGACATAACCGGGGGGATATTAATAGGGTATTAAAAGTATCAACACAGGACAGAACACGAAACAATGGGTATAAATTGGATAAGTTTAGATTTAGGAAAGACTTGGGTAAATACTGGTTCAGTAACAGGGTTGTTGATTTGTGGAACCAATTGCCGCGTAACATTGTGGAGGTGGGGTCCCTCGATTGTTTCAAGCACGGGTTGGACAAGTATATGAGTGGGATTGGGTGGTTATAGAATAGGAGCTGCCTCGTATGGGCCAATAGGCCTTCTGCAGTTACCTTTGTTCTTATGTTCTTAATGTCACCAAGACATTCAATCACCTACGTAACACATGTAACTTGAACAGCAACCAAAACATATACAATTAACATTTAATTTTTAAATTAATTATCATTAATTAATTAACCACAATTATATTAATTACGGTCACTTAGATGGTCAACAAATCAACAGTTACATCAACGTCATTTTCACCCAGACAAGTGTCCAATCAAAGACAATTACGTTTATCACTGTCACCTCGCCAATTAACAATCACTTAATTACATTAATATATTGTTTATCAATTAGACGAAACAATCAATTAACAGCTTAATACACTGTCAACCGACAGCTATCAAAGAAAATAATGACTTTACTAATTACAATAATAATTTTACTAATTACATTAATGAATCACTACCAAGGATATCACTGGGACAATCCAACACCACACAATAATTACAAACACAATTTAAGAACATAAGAACATAAAAACAAAGGCAACTGCAGAAGGCTTATTGGCCATTACGAGGCAGCTCCTATATATAACCACCCAATCCCACTCATATACATGTCTAACCCACGCTTGAAACAATCGAGGGACCCAACCTCCACCACGTTATGCAGTAATTGGTTTCACAAATCAACAACTCTGTTACCAAACCAGTATTTACCCAAGTTTTCCTAAATCTAAACTTATCCAATTTATACCCATTTTTTCGTGTTCTGTCTTGTGTTGATACTTTTAATACCCTATTTATATCCCCTTTGTTATGTCCATTCATCCACATGTAAACCTCTATCATGTCACCCCTAACTCTTCGCCTTTCCAGTGAATGTTAATTAAGCTTTGTTAATCTTTCTTCATATGAAAGATTTCTAATTTGGGGAATTAACTTAGTCATCCTACGCTGGACACGTTCAAGGTAATTTATATCCATTCTATAGTTTAGCGACCAAACCTGAAATGCATAATCTAAATGGGGCCTAACCAGAGCAAGATATAACTGAAGAACAACACCAGGTGTCTTGTTACTAACGCTTCGATTAATAAATCCCAGTGTCCTACTTGCCTTATTACGAACACTCAGGCATTGAACCTTTTGTTTTAAATTCTAACTAATCATAACTCCCAGATCCGTTTCGCAATCCGACTTCGCAATCTCAACACCATCAAGCTCGTATCTTGTAACTCTATCATCATTACCTAGCCTCAGAACTTTACATTTATCAGCATTAAACTGCATCTGCCAATCCTTTGACCATTTCAAAACCCTATCTAGATCAACTTGAAGTGATAGTGAGTCCTCCTCCGAATTAATTTCTCTACCGATTTTCGTATCATCGGCAAATTTGCAAATGTTGCTACTCAAACCTGAATCTAAATCATTTATATATATTATAAACAACAGAGGTCCCAGGACAGAGCCTTGAGGCACTCCACTTACAACATTTTCCCACTCTGACTTGATTCCATTTATGCTAACTCTCTGCTTCCTTTGGTATAGCCATGCCCTAATCCAGCTTAATATAGCACCCCCAATACCATGAGACTCTATCTTTTTAATCAGTCTTTCATGTGGCACTGTATCAAAAGCTTTGCTAAAGTCAAGGTATACAACATCGCAATCCTTACCACTATCAACTGCCTCAACAATGCTAGAATAAAAAGATAACAAATTTGTTAAACATGAACGGCCAATTATAAAACCATGTTGCGACTGAATTATTAATTTATGTTTTTCAAGATGAAGACGAATTTTATTTGCTATTATAGATTCGAGTAACTTTCCCACAATAGACGTTAGGCTAATTGGTCGATAGTTAGACGCAAGTGATCTATCTCCTTTCTTAAAAACTGGTATCACATTAGCAACTTTCCAAAACTCTGGCACTCTGCCTGACTCTATTGATTTATTAAATATGGTTGACAGTGGGTCACAAAGCTCCTCTTTGCATTCTTTAAGCACCCTGGCAAACACTTCATCCGGCCCTGGGGATTTGTTTGGTTTGAGTTTTACTATTTGTTTAAGAACATCCTCCCTGGTAACTGCTAAACTCGTCAACCTGTCCTCGTCCCCACCCACATAGACTTGTTCGGCTGAAGGCATATTGTTAAGTTCCTCTTTAGTAAATACAGATACAAAATATTTATTAAAAATACTACTCATCTCTTCATCACTATCTGTTATTTGACCTGTCTCAGTTTTTAATGGACCTATCCTTTCCCTAGTCTTAGTACGATATAACTGAAAAAACCCTTTAGGATTTGTCTTTGCTTGCCCTGCTATGCGAACTTCATAGTTTCTTTTTGCTTTCCTTATCTCTTTTTTAACATTTCTAACCAGTTGTACGAATTCCTGTTCTAAAGTGACCTCCCCATTTTTAATCCTTTTGTACCAAGCTCTCTTTTTACCTATAAGGTTCTTCAAATTCTTTGTTATCCACTTTGGGTCATTAGTATTCGATCTATTCAATTTGTATGGTATACTACGTTCCTGTGCTTTGTTTAGAATATTCTTAAATAAGTTATATATTGAATCCACATCGAAATCCCCATTTAAGTCACCTATCGCTGGGTTCATGTCTCGCTCCAAGACCGGCCCACACCCCATACCCAAGACTTTCCAATCAATTTGACCCAAAAAATTTCTTAGGCTATTAAAATCAGCTTTTCGAAAATCTGGCACTTTAACAGAATTTTCCCCTACAGGTCTATTCCATTCTATGCTAAATCTGATTTCTTTGTGATCACTGCTCACTAGCTCACTCCCTATTTCGATGTCATTAATTTGCGTTTCCCTGTTAGTTAACACTAAATCTAAAATATTATTTTCCCGTGTTGGTTCCTTAATGTGTTGCGTAAGAAAGCAATCGTCAATTAATTCTAGAAAATCTTCTGCTTCACTATTCCCTGTTTTGTTCAACCAGTTTATTCCGCTAAAATTAAAGTCACCCATGACATAAATACTGTTAGATCTAGATGCTCTAGATATTTCATCCCATAGATGCTTTGCTTCCATTCTGTCTAAATTTGGTGGCCTATATATTACTCCTATTATAATATTATTAGCTTTTTCGTTTAATTCAATCCAAATAGTTTCTGTGTGTGGCTCTGTTTTGATTCCCTCTTTGAGACTACATTTCAAATTGTCCCTAACATATATGGCTACTCCACCTCCTCGTCTAATATATCTATCTGTGTGAAATAGTTTAAATCCATATATTTGATATTCAATGATATTTAATGAGTCTTTCATGTGGCACTGTATCAAAAGCTTTGCTAAAGTCAAGGTACACAACATCCGAAGCGAATTTTGGTTGTGGGAGATTCCCAGGTGAGGTATTTAGACAGAACGTTTTGTGCCAGAGATAGGGGGAACAGATTAAGGGTTTGCTATCTGGGAGCTGGAATTGGTGATATTGTTCAAAACATGAATGATATTATGATGGGAAATGGGAACAAACCCATTATTTGTATTAGTGCAGGGGGTAATGATGTTGGGCGAGTTAGGAGTGAGGAACTAATACAGAGATTTAGGACAGCCATTGAATTAGTTAGGAGCAAGGGAGGAATCCCGATCATATGTGGCATTCTTCCAAGAAAGGGAGTGGGAAATGAATGGATGTCAAGGGCACTTGGTGTCAATTGCCGGCTGGAAAGATATTGCAAATCAAATGCAATATCTTTCATAGACAACTGGGAACACTTCTATGGAAGAAATGGAATGTATGCTCGTGATGGGGTGCATCTATCGAGAGCTGGGGTTGTTGCTGTTGCGAACTCGTTGGAAGAAGTGGTTAGAGGTGTTTGTTTGGGTTTAAACTGTTAGCTGATAGAGGTATGGGAATTGATTTGGAGGAAGGAGATAATAAAAGTACGTGTTTGTGGGAGAAAGGAATTGGCAAAATTCCTTAGAGTCGGTCAGGTGAAGTCACAGTGAGAGGTTGTGTTAACCGGAGCTCCTGAGTGTTGTTATATTATCATAGCAATATGGAAGTTGTAGTGAAGGACCTGGTGACTCTAGTGGGAGCCCTGAGGACAGAGTTGGACTCTCTGCGGGAGGAGGTGCGTCAGCTTAAAAAACAACGAGAAGTAACGAAGGAGGAGGCCAGCAGTAAAGGGACCTCGTCTTGGAGAGTTGCGAAAGACAGGGGCCTTAAGAAGACTTTGATAAAGCCGCCTTCAAACGCCATAGCAACTTCAAATTCATTTGACGTTTTGGAGGACGAGTGCTGTGGAGAGACTGTGGATCGCGCAAAAGGGAAAGCAACGAAGAGAAAGGAAGCGCAGGACCCTCAGAAAGTAAAGAACATAAGAAACATAAGAACAAAGGTAACTGCAGAAGGCCTATTGGCCCATACGAGGCAGCTCCTATTCTATAACCACCCAATCCCACTCATATACTTGTCCAACCCGTGCTTGAAACAATCGAGGGACCCCACCTCCACAATGTTACGCGGCAATTGGTTCCACAAATCAACAACCCTGTTACTGAACCAGTATTTACCCAAGTCTTTCCTAAATCTAAACTTATCCAATTTATATCCATTGTTTCGTGTTCTGTCCTGTGTTGATACTTTTAATACCCTATTAATATCCCCCCGGTTATGTCCATTCATCCACTTGTAAACCTCTATCATGTCACCCCTAACTCTTCGCCTTTCCAGTGAATGCAACTTAAGCTTTGTTAATCTTTCTTCATATGAAAGATTTCTAATTTGGGGAATTAACTTAGTCATCCTACGCTGGACACGTTCAAGTGAATTTATATCCATTCTATAATATGGCGACCAAAACTGAACTGCATAATCTAAATGGGGCCTAACTAGAGCAAGATATAGCTTGAGAACCACACCAGGTGTCTTGTTACTAACGCTGCGATTAATAAATCCAAGTGTCCGATTTGCCTTATTACGAACATTTATACATTGATCCTTTTGTTTTAAATTCTTACTAATCATAACTCCCAGATCCCTTTCGCAATCCGACTTCGCAATCACAACACCATCTAGCTCGTATCTTGTAACTCTATCATCATTACCTAACCTCAGAACTTTACATTTATCAGCATTAAACTGCATCTGCCAATCCTTTGACCATTTCAAAACCCTATCTAGATCAACTTGAAGTGATAGTGAGTCCTCCTCCGAATTAATTTCCCTACCGATTTTCGTATCATCGGCAAATTTGCAAATGTTGCTACTCAAACCTGAATCTAAATCATTTATATATATTATAAACAACAGAGGTCCCAGGACAGAGCCTTGAGGCACTCCACTTACAACATTTTCCCACTCTGACTTGATTCCATTTATACTAACTCTCTGTTTCCTTTGGTATAGCCATGCCCTAATCCAGCTTAATATAGCACCCCCAATACCATGAGACTCTATTTTTTTAATCAGTCTTTCATGTGGCACTGTATCAAAAGCTTTGCTAAAGTCAAGGTATACAACATCGCAATCCTTACCACTATCAACTGCCTCAACAATGCTAGAATAAAAAGATAACAAATTTGTTAAACATGAACGGCCATTTATAAAACCATGTTGCGACTCAATTATTAATTTATGTTTTTCAAGATGAAGACGAATTTTATTTGCTATTATAGATTCGAGTAACTTTCCCACAATAGACGTTAGGCTAATTGGTCGATAGTTAGACGCAAGTGATCTATCTCCTTTCTTAAAAACTGGTATCACATTAGCAACTTTCCAAAACTCTGGCACTCTGCCTGACTCTATTGATTTATTAAATATGGTTGACAGTGGGTCACAAAGCTCCTCTTTGCATTCTTTAAGCACCCTGGCAAACACTTCATCCGGCCCTGGGGATTTGTTTGGTTTGAGTTTTACTATTTGTTTAAGAACATCCTCCCTGGTAACTGCTAAACTCGTCAACCTGTCCTCGTCCCCACCCACATAGACTTGTTCGGCTGAAGGCATATTGTTAAGTTCCTCTTTAGTAAATACAGATACAAAATATTTATTAAAAATACTACTCATCTCTTCATCGCTATCTGTTATTTGACCTGTCTCAGTTTTTAATGGACCTATCCTTTCCCTAGTCTTAGTACGATATAACTGAAAAAACCCTTTAGGATTTGTCTTTGCTTGCCCTGCTATGCGAACTTCATAGCTTCTTTTTGCTTTCCTTATCTCTTTTTTAACATTTCTAACCAGTTGTATGAATTCCTGTTCTAAAGTGACCTCCCCATTTTTAATCCTTTTGTACCAAGCTCTCTTTTTACCTATAAGGTTCTTCAAATTCTTTGTTATCCACTTTGGGTCATTAGTATTCGATCTATTCAATTTGTATGGTATACTACGTTCCTGTGCTTTGTTTAGAATATTCTTAAATAAGTTATATATTGAATCCACATCGAAATCCCCATTTAAGTCACCTATCGCTGGGTTCATGTCTCGCTCCAAGACCGGCCCACACCCCATACCCAAGACTTTCCAATCAATTTGACCCAAAAAATTTCTTAGGCTATTAAAATCAGCTTTTCGAAAATCTGGCACTTTAACAGAATTTTCTCCTACTGGTCTATTCCATTCTATGCTAAATCTGATTTCTTTGTGATCACTGCTCCCTAGCTCACTCCCTATTTCGATGTCATTAATTTGCGTTTCCCTGTTTGTTAACACTAAATCTAAAATATTATTTTCCCGTGTTGGTTCCTTAATGTGTTGCGTAAGAAAGCAATCGTCAATTAATTCTAGAAAATCTTCTGCTTCACTATTCCCTGTTTTGTTCAACCAGTTTATTCCGCTAAAATTAAAGTCACCCATGACATAAATACTGTTAGATCTAGATGCTCTAGATATTTCATCCCATAGATGCTTTGCTTCCATTCTGTCTAAATTTGGTGGCCTATATATTACTCCTATTATAATATTATTAGCTTTTTCGTTTAATTCAATCCAAATAGTTTCTGTGTGTGGCTCTGTTTTGATTCCCTCTTTGAGACTACATTTCAAATTGTCCCTAACATATATGGCTACTCCACCTCCTCGTCTAATATATCTATCTGTGTGAAATAGTTTAAATCCATATATTTGATATTCAGCTAATAGTTCTCTATTTTCTACATTCATCCACGTTTCGGTAAGTGCAATAATATCTATTTTTTCTGTGCAGACAAGAGCATTTAATTCGTCAATTTTATTTCTTAGACTTCTACTGTTAGTGTAATATACCCTAAGTGAATTGTTATTTTGCGGACCTTCTCTTTCCCTGATCGTTTTGCCAATTCCTTTCTCCCACAAACACATACTTTTATTACCTCCTTCCTCCAAATCAATTCCCATACCTCTATCTACTAACAGTTTAAACCCAAACAAACACCTCTAACCACTTCTTCTAACGAGTTCGCAACAGCAACAACCCCAGCTCTCGATAGATGCACCCCATCACGAGCATACATTTCATTTCTTCCATAGAAGTGTTCCCAGTTGTCTATGAAAGATATTGCATTTGATTTGCAATATCTTTCCAGCCGGCAATTGACACCAAGTGCCCTCGATATCCATTCATTTCCCACTCCCTTTCTTGGAAGAATGCCACATATGATCGGGATTCCTCCCTTGCTCCTAACTAACTCTATGGCTGTTTTATACCTCTGAATCAGTTCCTCACTCCTAACTCGACCAACATCATTTCCTCCCACGCTAATGCAAATAATGGGATTGTTCCCATTACCAGCCATAATATCATTCATGTTGTTTATAATATCACCAATGCCAGCTCCGGGATAGCAAACCCTTAACCTGTTCCCCCTATCTCTAGCACAAAACGTTCTATCCAAATACCTTATCTGGGAATCTCCCACAACTAATGTTTGCTTAGGTACTTCCTTTACTTTCTGAGGGGCCTGCGCTTCCTTTCTCTTCGTTGCTTTCCCTTTTGCGCGATCCACAGTCTCTCCACAGCACTCGTCCTCCAAAACGTCAAATGAATTAGAAGTTGCTATGGCGTTTGAAGGCGGCTTTATCAAAGTCTTCTTAAGGCCCCTGTCTTTCACAACTCTCCAAGACGAGGTCCCTTTACTGCTGGTCTCCTCCTTCGTTACTTCTCGTTGTTTTTTGAGCTGACGCACCTCCTCCCGCAGAGAGTCCAACTCTGTCCTCAGGGCTCCCACTAGAGTCACCAGGTCCTTAACTACAACTTCCATATTGCTAAAGGAAGTACCTAAGCAAACATTAGTTGTGGGAGATTCCCAGATAAGGTATTTGGATAGAACGTTTTGTGCTAGAGATAGGGGGAACAGGTTAAGGGTTTGCTATCCCGGAGCTGGCATTGGTGATATTATAAACAACATGAATGATATTATGGCTGGTAATGGGAACAATCCCATTATTTGCATTAGCGTGGGAGGAAATGATGTTGGTCGAGTCAGGAGTGAGGAACTGATTCAGAGGTATAAAACAGCCATAGAGTTAGTTAGGAGCAAGGGAGGAATCCCGATCATATGTGGCATTCTTCCAAGAAAGGGAGTGGGAAATGAATGGATATCGAGGGCACTTGGTGTCAATTGCCGGCTGGAAAGATATTGCAAATCAAATGCAATATCTTTCATAGACAACTGGGAACACTTCTATGGAAGAAATGAAATGTATGCTCGTGATGGGGTGCATCTATCGAGAGCTGGGGTTGTTGCTGTTGCGAACTCGCTAGAAGAAGTGGTTAGAGGTGTTTGTTTGGGTTTAAACTGTTAGTAGATAGAGGTATGGGAATTGATTTGGAGGAAGGAGGTAATAAAAGTATGTGTTTGTGGGAGAAAGGAATTGGCAAAACGATCAGGGAAAGAGAAGGTCCGCAAAATAACAATTCACTTAGGGTATATTACACTAACAGTAGAAGTCTAAGAAATAAAATTAACGAATTAAATGCTCTTGTCTGCACAGAAAAAATAGATATTATTGCACTTACCGAAACGTGGATGAATGTAGAAAATAGAGAACTATTAGCTGAATATCAAATATATGGATTTAAACTATTTCACACAGATAGATATATTAGACGAGGAGGTGGAGTAGCCATATATGTTAGGGACAATTTGAAATGTAGTCTCAAAGAGGGAATCAAAACAGAGCCACATACAGAAACTATTTGGATTGAATTAAACGAAAAAGCTAATAATATTATAATAGGAGTAATATATAGGCCACCAAATTTAGACAGAATGGAAGCAAAGCATCTATGGGATGAAATATCTAGAGCATCTAGATCTAACAGTATTTATGTCATGGGTGACTTTAATTTTAGCGGAATAAACTGGTTGAACAAAACAGGGAATAGTGAAGCAGAAGATTTTCTAGAATTAATTGACGATTGCTTTCTTACGCAACACATTAAGGAACCAACACGGGAAAATAATATTTTAGATTTAGTGTTAACTAACAGGGAAACGCAAATTAATGACATCGAAATAGGGAGTGAGCTAGGGAGCAGTGATCACAAAGAAATCAGATTTAGCATAGAATGGAATAGACCAGTAGGAGAAAATTCTGTTAAAGTGCCAGATTTTCGAAAAGCTGATTTTAATAGCCTAAGAAATTTTTTGGGTCAAATTGATTGGAAAGGCTTGGGTATGGGGTGTGGGCCGGTCTTGGAGCGAGACATGAACCCAGCGATAGGTGACTTAAATGGGGATTTCGATGTGGATTCAATATATAACTTATTTAAGAATATTCTAAACAAAGCACAGGAACGTAGTATACCATACAAATTGAATAGATCGTATACTAATGACCCAAAGTGGATAACAAAGAATTTGAAGAACCTTATAGGTAAAAAGAGAGCTTGGTACAAAAGGATTAAAAATGGGGAGGTCACTTTAGAACAGGAATTCGTACAACTGGTTAGAAATGTTAAAAAAGAGATAAGGAAAGCAAAAAGAAACTATGAAGTTCGCATAGCAGGGCAAGCAAAGACAAATCCTAAAGGGTTTTTTCAGTTATATCGTACTAAGACTAGGGAAAGGATAGGTCCATTAAAAAATGAGACAGGTCAAATAACAGATAGTGATGAAGAGATGAGTAGTATTTTTAATAAATATTTTGTATCTGTATTTACTAAAGAGGAACTTAACAATATGCCTTCAGCCGAACAAGTCTATGTGGGTGGGGACGAGGACAGGTTGACGAGTTTAGCAGTTACCAGGGAGGATGTTCTTAAACAAATAGTAAAACTCAAACCAAACAAATCACCAGGGCCGGATGAAGTGTTTGCTAGGGTGCTTAAAGAATGCAAAGAGGAGCTTTGTGACCCACTGTCAACCATATTTAATAAATCAATAGAGTCAGGCAGAGTGCCAGAGTTTTGGAAAGTTGCTAATGTGATACCAGTTTTTAAGAAAGGAGATAGATCACTTGCGTCTAACTATCGACCAATTAGCCTAACGTCTATTGTGGGAAAGTTACTCGAATCTATAATAGCAAATAAAATTCGTCTTCATCTTGAAAAACATAAATTAATAATTGAGTCGCAACATGGTTTTATAAATGGCCGTTCATGTTTAACAAATTTGTTATCTTTTTATTCTAGCATTGTTGAGGCAGTTGATAGTGGTAAGGATTGCGATGTTGTATACCTTGACTTTAGCAAAGCTTTTGATACAGTGCCACATGAAAGACTGATTAAAAAAATAGAGTCTCATGGTATTGGGGGTGCTATATTAAGCTGGATTAGGGCATGGCTATACCAAAGGAAACAGAGAGTTAGTATAAATGGAATCAAGTCAGAGTGGGAAAATGTTGTAAGTGGAGTGCCTCAAGGCTCTGTCCTGGGACCTCTGTTGTTTATAATATATATAAATGATTTAGATTCAGGTTTGAGTAGCAACATTTGCAAATTTGCCGATGATACGAAAATCGGTAGGGAAATTAATTCGGAGGAGGACTCACTATCACTTCAAGTTGATCTAGATAGGGTTTTGAAATGGTCAAAGGATTGGCAGATGCAGTTTAATGCTGATAAATGTAAAGTTCTGAGGTTAGGTAATGATGATAGAGTTACAAGATACGAGCTAGATGGTGTTGTGATTGCGAAGTCGGATTGCGAAAGGGATCTGGGAGTTATGATTAGTAAGAATTTAAAACAAAAGGATCAATGCATAAATGTTCGTAATAAGGCAAATCGGACACTTGGATTTATTAATCGCAGCGTTAGTAACAAGACACCTGGTGTGGTTCTCAAGCTATATCTTGCTCTAGTTAGGCCCCATTTAGATTATGCAGTTCAGTTTTGGTCGCCATATTATAGAATGGATATAAATTCACTTGAACGTGTCCAGCGTAGGATGACTAAGTTAATTCCCCAAATTAGAAATCTTTCATATGAAGAAAGATTAACAAAGCTTAAGTTGCATTCACTGGAAAGGCGAAGAGTTAGGGGCGACATGATAGAGGTTTACAAGTGGGTGAATGGACTTAACAAGGGGGATATTAATAGGGTATTAAAAGTATCAACACAGGACAGAACACGAAACAATGGGTATAAATTGGATAAGTTTAGATTTAGGAAAGACTTGGGTAAATACTGGTTCAGTAACAGGGTTGTAGATTTGTGGAACCAATTGCCGCGTAACGTGGTGGAGGTGGGGTCCCTCGATTGTTTCAAGCGCGGGTTGGACAAGTATATGAGTGGGATTGGGTGGTTATAGAATAGGAGCTGCCTCGTATGGGCCAATAGGCCTTCTGCAGTTACCTTTGTTCTTATGTTCTTATGTTCTTAAAATGATCAGGGAAAGAGAAGGGCCTCAAAATAACAATTCACTTAGGGTATATTACACTAACAGTAGAAGTCTGATAAATAAAATTAACGAATTAAATGCTCTTGTCTGTACAGAAAAAATAGATATTATTGCACTTACCGAAACGTGGATGTATGTAGAAAATAGAGAACTATTAGCTGAATATCAAATAAATGGATTTAAATTATTTCACACAGATAGATATATTAGACGAGGAGGAGGAGTAGCCATATATGTTAGGGACAATTTGAAATGTAGTCTCAAAGAGGGAATCAAAACTGAGCCACACACAGAAACTATTTGGATAGAATTATACGAAAAAGCAAATAATATTATAATAGGAGTTATATATATATAGGCCACCAAACTTAGACAGAATGGAAGCAAAGCATCTATCGGATGAAATATCTAGGGCATCTAGATCTAACAGTATTTACGTCATGGGTGACTTTAATTTTAGTGGAATAAACTGGTTGAACAAAACAGGGAATAGTGAAGCAGAAGATTTTCTAGAATTAATTGACGATTGCTTTCTTACGCAACACATTAAGGAACCAACACGGGAAAATAATATTTTAGATTTAGTGTTAACTAACAGGGAAACACAAATTAATGACATGGAAATAGGGAGTGAGCTAGGGATCAGTGATCACAAAGAAATCAGATTTAGCATAGAATGGAATAGACCTGTAGGAGAAAATTCTGTTAAAGTGCCAGATTTTCGAAAAGCAGATTTTAATAGCCTTAGAATTTTTTGGGTCAAATTGATTTGAAAGTCTTGGGTATGGGGTGTGGGCCGGTCTTGGAGCGAGACATGAACCCAGCGATAGGTGACGTAAATGGGGATTTCGATGTGGATTCAATATATAACTTATTTAAGAATATTCTAAACAAAGCACAGGAACGTAGTATACCATACAAATTGAATAGATCGAATACCAATGACCCAAAGTGGGTAACAAAGAATTTGAAGAACCTTATAGGTAAAAAGAGAGCTTGAACATAAGAACAAAGGTAACTGCAGAAGGCCTATTGGCCTATACGAGGCAGCTCCTATTCTATAACCACCCAATCCCACTCATATACTTGTCCAACCCGCGCTTGAAACAATCGAGGGACACCACCTCCAACACGTTACGCGGCAATTGGTTCCACAAATCAACAACCCTGTTACTGAACCAGTATTTACCCAAGTCTTTCCTAAATCTAAACTTATCCAATTTATACCCATTGTTTCGTGTTCTGTCTTGTGTTGATATTTTTAATACCCTATTAATATCCCCCCTGTTATGTCCATTCATCCACTTGTAAACCTCTATCATGTCACCCCTAACTCTTCGCCTTTCCAGTGAATGCAACTTAAGCTTTGTTAATCTATCTTCATATGAAAGATTTCTAATTTGGGGAATTAACTTAGTCATCCTACGTTGGACACGTTCAAGTGAATTTATATCCATTCTATAATACGGCGAAAAAAACTGAACTGCATAATCTAAATGGGGCCTAACCAGAGCAAGATATAGCTTAAGAACCACACCAGGTGTCTTGTTACTAACGCTTCGATTAATAAATCCCAGTGTCTTATTCACCTTATTACGAACATTCATGCATTGATCCTTTTGTTTTAAATTCTTACTAATCATAACTCCCAGATCCTTTTCGCAATCCGACTTCGCAATCTCAACACCATCTAGCTCGTATCTTGTAACTCTATCATCATTTCCTAGCCTCAGAACTTTACATTTATCAGCATTAAACTGCATTTGTCAATTATTTGACCATTTCAAAACCCTATCTAGATCAACTTGAAGTGATAGTGAGTCCTCCTCCGAATTAATTTCCCTACCGATTTTCGTATCATCGGCAAATTTGCAAATGTTGCTACTCAAACCTGAATCTAAATCATTTATATATATTATAAACAACAGAGGTCCCAGGACAGAGCCCTGAGGTACTCCACTAACAACATTATCCCACTCTGACTGAACCCCATTTATACTAACTCTCTGTTTCCTTTGGAATAGCCATGCCCTAATCCAAGTTAATATAGCACCCCCAATACCATGAGCCTCTATTTTTTTAATTAGTCTTCATGTGGCACTGTATCAAAAGCTTTGCTAAAATCAAGGTACACAACATCACAATCCTTACCACTATCAACTGCCTCAACTATGCTGGAATAAAAAGTTAGCAAATTTGTTAAACATGAACGGCCATTTGTAAAACCATGTTGCGACTCATTTATTAATTTATGTTTTTCAAGATGGAGACGAATTGTATTTGCAATTATTGATTCAAATAACTTTCCCACAATAGACGTTAGGCTAATTGGCCGATAGTTTGACGCAAGTGATCTATCTCCTTTCTTAAAAATTGGTACGACATTAGCTACCTTCCATGACTCTGGCACTCTGCCTGACTCTATTGATTTATTAAATATGGTTGACAGTGGGTCACAAAGCTCCTCTCTGCATTCTTTAAGCACCCTGGCAAACACTTCATCTGGCCCTGGGGATTTGTTTGGTTTGAGTTTTACTATTTGTTTAAGAACATCCTCCCTGGTAACTGTTAGACTCGTCAACCTGTCCTCGTCCCCACCCACATAGACTTGTTCGGCTGAAGGCATATTGTTAAGTTCCTCTTTAGTAAATACAGATACAAAATATTTATTAAAAATACTACTCATCTCTTCATCACTATCTGTAATTTGACCTGTCTCAGTTTTTAATGGACCTATGCTTTCCCTAGTCTTAGTACGATATAACTGAAAAAACCCTTTAGGATTTGTCTTTGCTTGCCCTGCTATGCGAACTTCATAGTTTCTTTTTGCTTTCCTTATCTCTTTTATAACATTTCTAACCAGTTGAACGAATTCCTGTTCTAAAGTGACCTCCCCTTTTTTAATCCTTTTGTACCAAGCTCTCTTTTTACCTATAAGGTTCTTCAAATTCTTTGTTATCCACTTTGGGTCATTGGTATTCGATCTATTCAATTTGTATGGTATACTACGTTCCTGTGCTTTGTTTAGAATATTCTTAAATAAGTTATATATTGAATCCACATCGAAATCCCCATTTAAGTCACCTATCGCTGGGTTCATGTCTCGCTCCAAGACAGGCCCCCACCCCATACCCAAGACTTTCCAATCAATTTGACCCAAAAAATTTCTAAGGCTATTAAAATAAGCTTTTCGAAAATCTGGCACTTTAACAGAATTTTCTCCTACAGGTCTATTCCATTCTATGCTAAATCTGATTTCTTTGTGATCACTGTTACCTAGCTCACTCCCTATTTTGATGTCATTAATTTGCGTTTCCCTGTTAGTTAGCACTAAATCTAAAATATTATTTTCCCGTGTTGGTTCCTTAATGTGTTGCGTAAGAAAACAATCTTCAATTAATTCTAGAAAATCTTCTGCTTCACTATTCCCTGTTTTGTTCAACCAGTTTATTCCACTAAAATTAAAGTCACCCATGACGTAAATACTGTTAGATCTAGATGCCCTAGATATTTCATCCGATAGATGCTTTGCTTCCATTCTGTCTAAGTTTGGTGGCCTATATATATATAACTCCTATTATAATATTATTTGCTTTTTCGTATAATTCTATCCAAATAGTTTCTGTGTGTGGCTCAGTTTTGATTCCCTCTTTGAGACTACATTTCAAATTGTCCCTAACATATATGGCTACTCCTCCTCCTCGTCTAATATATCTATCTGTGTGAAATAATTTAAATCCATTTATTTGATATTCAGCTAATAGTTCTCTATTTTCTACATTCATCCACGTTTCGGTAAGTGCAATAATATCTTTTTTTTCTGTGCAGACAAGAGCATTTAATTCGTTAATTTTATTTATCAGACTTCTACTGTTAGTGTAATATACCCTAAGTGAATTGTTATTTTGAGGCCCTTCTCTTTCCCTGATCATTTTGCCAATTCCTTTCTCCCACAAACACGTACTTTTATTATCTCCTTCCTCCAAATCAATTCCCATACCTCTATCAGCTAACAGTTTAAACCCAAACAAACACCTCTAACCACGTCTTCCAACGAGTTCGCAACAGCAACAACCCCAGCTCTCGATAGATGCACCCCATCACGAGCATACATTCCATTTCTTCCATAGAAGTGTTCCCAGTTGTCTATGAAAGATATTGTATTTGATTTGCAATATCTTTCCAGCCGGCTATTGACACCAAGTGCCCTCGATATCCATTCATTTCCTACTCCCTTTCTTGGAAGAATGCCACATATGATCGGGATTCCTCCCTTGCTCCTAACTAATTCAATGGCTGTCCTGAATCTCAGTATTAGTTCCTCACTCCTAACTCGTCCAACATCATTACCCCCTGCACTAATACAAATAATGGGTTTGTTTCTATTTCCTGTCATAATATCATTCATGTTTCCAACAGTATCACCAATTCCAGCTCCCGGATAGCAAACCCTTAATCTGTTCCCCCTATCTCTGGCACAAAACGTTCTGTCTAAATACCTCACCTGGGAATCTCCCACAACCAAAATTCGCTTCGATTCTCCCTTTTCCTTTCGAGCAGTTTGAGGGACCTGCGCTTCAGTGCTCCCCGTTACTTTGTCTTTGCCACCTCGTTGAACAACAGGTTCAACACTGCACTCGTCCTCTAATACGTCAAATGCGTTAAAAGTTCTTAGGTGTAGGCTATTAGTTGTCGGTTTTGCCAAGGTCTTCTTAAGACCCCTGTCTTTCACAACTACCCAAGACGATGACTTCTTAATACTGGTCTCGTCAGTCCTTCTTAATGAGGTCCCGTCAACACTGGCCTCCTCCTTCGTTTCCTCCCGAAGTCGTAGCCGTCGTACCTCCCCCCGCAGGGAATCCATCTCTGCTCTCAGAGCTCCAACCAGACTCACCAAATCTTTTACTAATCCTTCCATTATTGCAATAATGATCCACAATAAACCACAATCATCAAGATCCCACACTTTCCCACATTAAACGTTAGGCTAATTGGCTGATAGTTTGACGCAAGTGATCTATCTCCTTTCTTAAAAATTGTTTACCATATTAGCTACCTTCCATGACTCTGGCACTCTACTTAACTCTATTGATTTATTAAATATGGTAGGCAGTGGCTCGGAAATCTCCTCTTTGCATTCTTTAAGCATCCAGGCAAAAACTTCATCCGGCCCTGGGGATTTGTTTGGTTTTAGTTTTACTATTTGTTATATTACATCCTCCCTGGTAACTGCTAAACTAGTCAACCTGTCCTCGTCCCCACCCACATATATTTGTTCGGCTGAAGGCATATTGTTAAGCTCCTCTTTAGTAAATACAGATATAAAATATTTATTAAAAATACTACTCATCTCCTCGTCATTATCCGTTATCTGCCCTGTCTCAGTTTTTAATGGACCAATCCTTTCCCTAGTCTTAGTTTGATATAACTGATAAAACCCTTTAGGATTTGTCTTAGCTTGCCCTGCTATGCGAACATCGTAGTTTCTTTTTGCTTTCCTAATCTCTTTTTTAACATTTCTAACCAGTTGAACGAATTCCCTTTCTAATCTAACTTCCCCATTCTTAATCCTTTTGTACCACGCTCTCTTTTTACCTGTAAGGTTCTTCAGATCCTTTGTTATCCACTTTGGATCATTAGTATTCGATCTATTCAATTTATATTGTATACTACGTTCCTGGGCTTTGCTTAGAATATTTTTAAATAGGCTATATTTTGAATCAACATCGAAATCCCCATTTCCGTCACCTGTTACTGGGTTCACATCTCGCCCACACCCCATCCCCAAGACATTCCAGTCAATTTGACCCAAAAAAATTCTAGGCTATTATAATCAGCTTTTCGAAAATCTGGCACTTTAACAGAATTATCTCCTACAGATCTATTCCATTCTATGATAAATCTGATTTCTTTATGATCACTGTTCCCTAGCTCACTCCCTATTTCCATGTCCTTAATTTGTGTTTCCTTGTTAGTTAACACTAAATCTAAAATATTATTTTAAAATTTTATATAAAAAAATATTATATTATATATAATATAAATATTATTTAGACTTGATATCAATATTAGTGTGCCACACAGACAACCACTATTTACTCTTGTGCCACTGAGACAACCGTAGTAGTGAATCTCTTCTCAATACCTGTACCAGATGTTAGCATCCTAAATCATTCACACACACACACACACAATACGTCACCTGTCAATCACTGTTATGGTATCAACACCATTGCTGGAGTGAGGAGTGACGATATCAGCGCCATCTATGGACCTGTACTCCAACTCCAAGGCATCAAGTTAGACGAAGACAACGTCATCTGTTGTAGGAGGTGTGACGCCTGTGAAAGACTCCTGCTTCATATCTCAGTTAGGAGGTGAGATCGTTGGTGATGATCTTTGGTGAGTGACGTGACGATATCAACCCCATCTAAATTTTATCCATTAACATTTCAACGTTCCCAAGTGAAAGGTTTCCATCCTATGTTCTCCTTGTCTTCCGTCTTGCTATTGACTTTTATGTTCACAGATGTGACGTAGAAGGTTATTGCACTCTGGAAATCAGTTTACCTTGGGCTGTCCAGAACTCTTGACGTTTCCTGCGAGGACAAGTGGCCGCCATCGGTATTAAGCACGCAGTTGGCTCTTGTAATTAGGCAATGATTGTGTGGACCGACGTACCCGGAATTTGGCCATGAGGAGTTACAAGACGACAATAGTGGGCGTCTGCTGAGAAGTGCTGCTAGTGTAGTACTAGAGACTTCTGTCAGGGTGTTAAAGACCCATGGAAGTGATTATTTGTGACCTCTTTCAATGTGTTGCTGAAGCTCTCTGCCAGTGTTTCTGGAGATTAAATGTGGGGTATTGGGACATTGTGACGATACGGTGTGTGGACTGGCTCATGTTGAGGAAGGTGAACTCGACGGTGAATAACACTGAGCGTGGACGACGTATACGTGAAGATAGTAGACTCACCGGGTTTTGAGGAACACTGCAGATATATTGAGTGTCCTGGGTGAACGCAACACTGTGTACATAGGTGTAGTTATACTTCCATAGATGATATATTGGTGAAGGTGTAATTGCATCTTGTTTACTCCCCTTTATTCCTTGCACTATTCCTTGCTACCGCCAATTCTTGAGAACTTACCTTTGACTTGCAGGTGGGATCATAGAAGAAGAGGCTCTAAGGCACATTACGCAGAACCCAGTTACTGGCTCACGCTGGCCATTACAATCACTAATGACAGGCCAAGGAAGGTTAAGAGCTGTCAAGCAGACAGATTAACACATTCCACGATCCCTTTGGACACTCCCACAGAAAACTTGTTGTGAGATACTATGATAATCCAAGATCGGGTAATTATTAATTACCAAATTAATGAGTGCACATTTTTTTAACAATACCCAGAAATTGTACTTGCATACAGATTCACACCCTGACACGCTCATACACCCAGCAGCTGCTGTAGATGATGGTCAGCGTGGCAGATAGGCTGTACATGTGAGCGAGGAGACCCAGTACTATACCCATATTAATGGATAGCTTCCACCTCCAGCTATCAGATGATCCATGTTAAATCTAGGAGTTAGGATTTGCAATACACAGGGCTGATCCTATCACACAGACAAGACCCTAAGAGCACCAGCACAATTTGCAACAATCACTGTTTAATGAGGTTTAATTTAATTCCCACACTTTTCAACGACGGATAATATCTTCAGCCATGTGCGATTTATATTTCTCCCATAACTCTGTTGGAGATGAAGGAGAGTCGGTGGTCAGTATGATTGCAAACAATGCACGAATTTGATTTGGATGTGTCGTGTTGGAAGCGTCATTAATGCCTACATTCCAGTGTCGGTCGTTCGCCAATAAATTCCGAGCTTGACTTGCACTACCGAAAGTGGCATGTATCTCAATGGCTGGAAAGATGTTGGACCGGGCACATTTACCAACAGCATACGAAGAAAGAAGCATTTTTCTTGATTGGGATGCACGGTGTACAGTCTGCCTATCGTAGTTTATTTGAATATGCCAGGATGTCCGTCGACTCGTTGTCCTCGTTTGCGTCGATCAAATGATTTGCTACTGGCATTCCATGTGTAATACGTAGGCACTTCCGAGTACAGCAGTGTTTTCGCAAACGTGTCATTTTGACATAACGTGAAGAAAACGGTTAACGTTGTAGCTGGTGGATTCATAGCTGTTTGTTGCACATTTGCAGCTGTGAAATAAACGTGTTGTCCATTTTTTTGTTTAAAAAACAAACAAAAAATACTAACGAAATATTTCAATTCAAACGCAGATCAATCGTTCACCCCTCAATTTCACTACCAATTGCACTGAAAAATAAGAAGAACAGTTAAAAAAACGAAATAAAAACAATGAAAAAGAAACAAATAAGCTATACCCACGAAATGAATGGTATGGTAGACAACACAGCTCAATTCCAACGCAACGTCACACACAATAATTAAATCTAAATGAAAATAAATAAAAATTTATGAAAATCAAATTTATCAATGCAATCGGAAACAGTGAAATGGAAACATAACATATTTTGTATATCGTGTCTTGCTCTTATGTGCAACAGATGGCGCTGTTGTTCAATAAACGCATGCTTTTTCCTGTCACAGATTTGGCATCTAAATAGTAAGTATATAAAAACACGCAAGTATTCGAATAGAACGTTGTGTTCAAATTTCAAAGCAATCGGTGAAGAACGTGTGGAAAGCGTGTGTTGATCTGCCGTCTTTCAGATGGCACTGTTTTAAAAAAAAAACATGTTTTTTCCTGTTATAGGTGAGGCATGTATATAGTAGGTATATGAAAACACTTGCCTATTCGAATGCAATTCTGTGTCAAAATTTCACAGGAATCGGTAAAGAGGTTTCGAAGATTTCCCTAACATGAAAAACGCCCGAAAAACAAATCTTAAAAAAAAAACATGTTTTTTCCCGTCACCGACCTGACATCTATATAGTATGTAAATAAAAACCCGCTCTGATGCGATGGGAACGTTCTGTCAAAATTTCAAGGCAATCGGTGGATAACTTTCGAAGATTAGCGATTTTGAACAAACGAACATTTCCATTTTTATTTATATATACTAGCTGTACCCGGCCATGCATTGCTGTGGCTCAGCAACGCATGTGCATTGCTGAGCCACAGCAACCTTCCCCTGTCTCCCAGTCCTCCCCACCATTCCCCCCTCCCTGGTCCCCTCGTCCTCCCAACTATTCCTCACTCCCTCGACCCTTTTTCCTCCCCTTCATCCTCCACTCCAGCATCCACTCGTCCTCCCCACAATCTCCTACTACCCCGTCCCCTAGTCCTCCCAACCATTCCCCTTCTCCCCCGTCCCCTTGTCCTCCCCACTATCCTGTCCCCTTGTCATCTCAACCATTCTCCATTCCCCTCGTCCCCACCATCCCCAACTCCCCTGTCCCCTCGTTTTCCCCCAGCATTACCGCCTCCCAAGTCCTTTCGTCCTCCCCACCATTCCCCATTTCCTCGTCTGATGATCAAATGATCTGATGTTCCCATCAGAAAATTGGGAACATCAAATGATCTGGGACAAGATTCACAAAGAAGTTAGGCAAACGCTTACGAACCTGTACATCTCTTCTCAATCTTTGGCAGCTTTGTTTAGAATTATTAAACAGTTAATGATGTTCGAAGCACCAGGAGGCTGTTTATAACAATAACAACAGTTGATTGACAAGTTTTCATGCTTGTAAACTGTTATTAAATGCAACTAAAGCCATCAATGTACACTCTCGTAAGTACTTGCATAACTGTTTCGTGAATCTGGCCCCAGATGTCCCCATCACTGAAATCTAAGAAAAAAAGTTAAAAAACGAAATGAAAAATAATGAAAAAATAGAAAAACAAACTATACTCAAGAAATGAACGGTATGGTTAACAAGAAAACTCAATTCCTACGCAATGTTACACAAAATAATTAAATCAAAATTAAAATAAATCGAAATTTATGAAAATTTCATTTATCAATGAAATCAGAGACATTGAAATGGAATCATAACATATTTAGCATAGCATGGTTGATCTTATGTGTAACATATGCCGCTGTTTATCAAAAACGCATGTTTTTACCTGTCACTGGGGTGGCATTTATATTGTAGGTATATGAAAAGACGCGCCTATTCGAATGCCACATTGTGTCACAATTTCAAAGCAATCAGTGAAGAAATTTCGGAGATTACAGCGTATGTTGCTCTTACGACCAACAGATGGCGCTGTTTTTCAAAATAAGCATTTTTTTCTTGTCATAGGTGAGGCAGGTATATAGTAGCTACATAAAAAGACGCGCCTATTCGAATGCAACGTTGTGTCAAAATTTCAACGCAACCGGTAAAGAGGTTTCGAAGATTTCCCTCGAATGAAAAACACAGTTTTTCAGAAAAAGCAGGATTTTTACCGTCACAGACGTGACGTCTATATAGTATGTATATAAAAACCTGTTCGGATGCGAATGGAACGTTGTTGGAAAATTTCAAAGCAATTGGTGAAGAAATTCCGGAGATTAGCGATTATGAACAAACGAATATTTCCATTTTAATTCATATAGATTTAACGATGTTAAGTTGTCTTACAAGACAACAAATAAGTTCTTGCTGTACAAATAATTTAAATGAATCCGTGTTCATATGGGCGAGAATATAAAGAGTAGAAATTCGTAATCAGGTATTCACTGGAATAGCAGGATTTAGCTGTATAAAATATTTCCAGCAAATAATAATATATGGATTAATCGACTATAAATCTATGATCAGGTAATAATTCTTATTAAAGAATGCTGAAGTAAAGTGAATTTAATGCAATTCACGTAAAGGTAAACATTTTCCCCCAGCTGTGTGGGCTGACGCAACAGTCCGCCATAATTTCTAGGGAAAATGAGTTATTACTACGCTTTAATAAAATGAACTCAAGATTACTAAACTATTGGTTAGTAGAGTTAGTGGATTATAATGCATAGTACAAGAATAGTTTCTTAAAGTACTAAGTGTTAATAAATAGATGTTGGAAATTTCCAACACTTGATTGTTCCTCAGATGACTGGACAATCATCCTACAAATCAGACTTCCATTAACTGAGCCATTACTGCTTCCACTATGCAGCACAATAGGCGTACACTCGTTTTTTTTAAACTTTCTCTAAGGGGTTTCACTACTCACGTTCAGAAGCTTACACGTGACTCTAATCTAGCATTGTTAACACTGAAAGTCCATCAGGGCAATACACATGGTCACTGGAATCTCCAAAACGTGTCGTAGTATCGTTAATTTATTCTTGCTGAAGGAAATTATGTCGTTTAAACTCCAGCAATATCTCAGCGTTCCGGTGCCAGTAATAATTACTGGTGTGAGGATAACAATACTTCAGGACAATGGCTAATAGAGGCCTTCCTTCGAGCTCTTGAAGACGGCCTGCTTTCTCCCTAAATGTCCTGACGAGAATGTCAGCACAAGGCGCTTCATTGAGCAGCTGCGGGCACCTTGTGGATCCTATGACTTCATTTCGTCTTGGTCAGTGAAAACCACAGGCCTCTCCCTCCACTTTTATACTCCTCTCTGATTCGTTGTGGCAAGAGTTTATGCTGGTGGAGCCAAGCCTGGCGTTACTGCTTCTCACATAGTGACTAGTTGTTCGAGGTGGAGGGTTTTGTGATCAGGCCTTCCAACGGTTTTGTGAGGGGAAACCTCATTTTCACCCCCCCCCTACCACTCTACAACAATATTTTTCCCACTGGTTGAGTAGTATGTCTCCCCTTGTAACAGACTTCTGCATTATCGATTACAGCTGACCCAGGTGCCCCGTGTCGCAACTGTTGTCCTCCTTGTACTCATCTCGTTGTAGCGAGTCCAATGATAACCAACTTGATAACTCCGTTATTTGGTATCTAAAGTTTAACTCTTGCAAGCTCAACATCAATAACATCAAGCAAAGACTTAGTGCACTGACAGAGCTCTCTCTCACACACAGAAACTCAGAAACAGAAACACTGCTAGAGACAGATAGACAGAGATAGAGAGAGGCAGAGATAAAGATAGAGGAAGAGAATGGGAGAGACACGGAAATGATAGACCAATAGGCAGATGAGTAAAAAAATAATCCGTAGGAGCCGTGATGAGGGTTTGAACCTATATGCTGGTGTTCCCAAACACATGCTCTCTGTGTATTGAGGGAGGAGCGTCAGAGGTAGAACATTCCGAGATGACAGAGCCAAGCTTGTACTAAAGAGGCACCCTTCTTGAGCCCGGATGGGCACATGTATAAGCAAGTAGATGGGGTCGCCATGGGTTCTCCCGTAGGTGTCCTGTTTGCTAACTTCTACATGGGTACCATCGAGCAAAAAGTCTTAGTCGACATGAACTTGAAACCGGCCATATACTGCAGGTATGTTGACGACATTTTTACACAGGTACCTGATGTCAGACATCTGCAGGAGCTGAAGGAGGCATTTGAGCACAGTTCCGTGCTGCGTTTCACTTACGAGATGGAATAGGATGGAAAGCTGCCCTTTCTAGATGTAACAGTCATGGAAAAGAGCGGATGTTTCCAGACTGCAGTCTACACTAAGGAAACGAACATAGGAATGTGCCTAAATGCCAACAGCGACTGCCCAGACAGGTACAAGAGGAGTGTTGTTAACGCATATGTCGACCGTGCTCTAAGCCACAGCTCAGAACTGAAGCAAGTCGACGAAGAACTCTGTAGGGTAAGGCAGGTCCAAGTCAACAACGGCTTCTCCAATGGTTTCGTCTAAGACATCATAAGAAGGAAAGTGAAACGCCATGCAACCTTTGAAGAGACAACTAACACAACACCTATACCCCCTATTAGACTATTTTACAGGAACTTCTTTTCCATAGCTCATAAAACAGAGGAAAGGGTCCTGAAAGATATTGTTAATAGAAACGTTATCCCTACAGACAAAAATCAGAGGATACAACTGACGATTTACTATAAAACCAGAAAAACGGCCAGCCTAGTCATGAGAAACTCTCCAGGCACAAAGCAAAACGCTTTAAAAGAGACCGACGTCGTCTATGCCTTCAAATGCCCACTTGGGGACTGTAAGCTCCAAAAAACCCAGTATATAGGCAAGACAACAACATCTCTTTCTAGGCGTTTAACAATGCATAAACAACAGGGCTCCATTAAGGAACATATAATCTCTTCCCACAACCAAACCATCGCCAGAGAAATCCCAGTAAACAACACAGAAATCATCGATAGATACAGCGATAGCAGGTGGCTTGACGTTTGCGAGGCACTACACATCAAGAAGTCAACACCAGCAATCAACAGCCAATTATTGCACAACTATATTCTACCCACCTCAAGACTCCGCTCCAATATAGAAGCATCAAGAAATATGGACCAATAGGCTTTCTACAAACACTTCTATTCAATACCCATTGTTTCTGTTCTGTCTTGTGTTGATACTTTTAATACCCTATTAATATCCCCTCTTGTTCTGTCTTGTGTTAATGCCACATCACCCCTCCCACCTCACTCAAATGTAGATATAAAATCAGAGATACGTAAGTTCTAATCAGTTGTGTATTTGTGAAGTCTTTGAAAATGTAATAAGTTTTACGAAACGCGCCCGTGTCGCGTCAGACTAGAAATAAAAATGAATTTTGGAGAAGTGATTTTTGATTTACCTCCAACAGTGAAGCGTAATGTACGAAAGATTGAGAAAATTCGTGTTAGAATTATTAATCTTACTTTTTCGGTCATATTTAATAATATATGTCTACAGGAAAGACTGCTATCAAAATATATATATATATATATATATATATATATATATTTATATATATATATATATATATATATATATATATATATATATATATATATATATATATATATAGATATAGATATATATATATATGTCGTACCTAGTAGCCAAACCGCACTTCTCAGCCTACTATGCAAGGCCCGATTTGCCTAATAAGCCAAGTTTTCCTGAATTAATATATTTTCTCTAATTTTTTTCTTATGAAAGGATAAAGCTACCCATTTCATTATGTAAGAGGTCTATTTTTTTATTGGAGTTAAAATTAACGTAGATATATGACCGAATCTAACCAACCCTACCTAACCTAACCTATCTTTATAGGTTAGGTTAGGTTAGGTAGCCGAAAAAGTTACGTTAGGTTAGGTTGGTTAGGTAGTCGAAAAACAATTAATTCATGAAAACTTGGCTTATTAGGCAAATCGGGCCTTGCATAGTAGGCAAAGAAGTGCGTTCTGGCTACTAGGTACGACATATATATATATATATATATATATATATATATATATATATATATATATATATATATATATATATATATATATATATATATATTTCTTACGTTCTTCTTCACTGTCGAGGGTAATGTCGATAAAGTAACTCTCCAAAATTCATTCTTTTTATTCATGGTCTGACACCAGAACGCATTTCGTAATTCCTTATTACATTTTCAAAGACTTAATTTACACACATGTTGTTGTTTAAGATTCAGCTTCTTGGAACAAAATGTTCGAAGTAGCACGGGCTATGGCGAGCCTGTAGTTTACCTGGCACAGGAGCGGGGCAAGTAGCACCGGCTATGGTGAGCCCGCAGTGAACTTACATGGCACAGGAGCGGAGCGGTTACACACAAAATACATTCATACTTATATTCGTTATATTGGGTGAGATGATATGGCACATAAGTTTTTGGTGAGGTGAAACAGAAGACAAAACACGAAACCATGGGTATGAGAACATAAAAATGGAAGTAACTGCAGAAGGCATATTGGTCCATACTTCCTCATGCTACTTCTATATTATTTCGGGGTCTTGAAGTGGGTAGAATATAGTTCTGCATTAATTGGCTATTGATTGCTGTTGTTGAATTTTTGATGTGTAGTGCCTCGCTAATGTCGAGTCTCCAGCAATAGCTGTATTTATCAATGATTTCTGTTTTGCTTGTTAAGATTTCTCTGGTGATGGTCTGGTTGTGAGAAGAGATTATATTTTCCTTGATGGACCCTCTCGTTTGGGCATAATTAATCGCCTAGAAAGAGACGTTGTTGTCTTGCCTATAGACTGAGTTCTTTGGGGCTTACATTCCTCAAGCCGGCATGTGAAGGCATAGACGACGTTGGTTTCCTTCAAGACATTCTGTTTGGTGTCTGGGGAGTTTTTCATGAGTAGGTTGGCCGTTTTTTTGTTTTTGTAGTAAATTGTCAATTGTATTTTAGAGTTTTGTCTTTAGGGATAACGTTCCTATGAGCAATATATTTCAGGACCTTTTCCTTCATTTCATGAGTAGTCGAAAAGAAGTTCCTGTAAAAAGTCTAATAGGGGGTACAAGTGTTGTGTTGGTTGACTCCTCAGAGGTTGCATGGCGTTTCACCATTCTTTTTATGATGTCTTCAACAAGACCTTTAGAGAAGCCGTTGTTGACTAGGACCTGCCTTAACCTACAGAGTTCTTCATCGACTTACTTCCATCCTGAGCTGTGGCTGAGAGCACGGTCGACGTAAGCATTGACAACACTCCTCTTGTACCTGTCTGGGCAGTTCCTATTGTAATTGAGGCACGTTCATATGTTTGTTTCCTTAGTGTAGACTGCAGTGTGGAAGCCTCCGTTCCTTTCCGTGACTATTACATCTAGAAAAAGCAGTTTCTAATCATTCTCCATCTCGTACGTGAAACTCAACACAGAATTCTGCTCGAATGCCTCCTTCAGCTGCTGCAGACGTCTGACATCAGGTACCTGCATAAAAATGTCGCAACATACCTGCAGTATATCGGGTTTTTTAAGTCCATGTCAACAAAGACCCTCTGCTCGTATAAACATGAATAGACAGATAAATAGATAGATGGATAAGGATGAATAGGTAGAATGATGGATAGACAAATAGATAGATGGCTAGATAGATGAAAAGATAGTTGGATGGATTAATGTATAGAAAGATGATTAGGTGCATGGATAGACAGAATTAAATAAAGCTAGATGGACAGACGATTAGATAGATGGATAGAAAGCTAGATGGATAGAGTAATGATCAGATGGATAGAAAGCGAGATGAAGAGATTAATGGATAGAAAGCTAGATAGATAGCTGGCTGCACATATGGATGGATAGATGACTGGACATATGGCTGCACAGATGGATGGATAGAAAGATGATGGATGGATAGAAAGATAGATGTATATAAATAGATGGACAGAGTAGAGGGCAGAAGAATGGATACATGGATGGTGCTATACAGGGGGTGAGCTGTGGCCAAGGAGGCTGCTAGTGGTTCAGGGTTAAGAAGGTCAGCCAGGTCTGACTCACGCGACTCACCAGAGTCTGTTGGTCTCAAAGATGAGGACCACGTCAAGCCCACCACCGTAGGTCTATGCTCCACCACCTGGGTGCTACTGATCGCCCTGGAAGCCCTTCAGTCAACCACGGGAAAACTGCTACCAGCAATTCCAGCCTTGTTCCATGGAGGAGTGAAGGAAGACTCAGACTTACCTTCAACAGCACTTCCTCTGAGTCTTGCCTGCTGTAACAAAAGGGTCGCAGGTTTCTCTTTCACACCTGCATTTCTCCACTATCACAAGGTCGCCAGCTGGGTTTATATCTCTGCACCCCAGCAGTGGAGTTTCGTGGTTGAACTCTGTTGCTTGACAGCATAAGTGTTGCTACACTCACAGTGTTAAATTAGGATTGCCAGCCTAGTGTACATTCCATAAATATCTGTGTTGCTCTCACTTTGCCAGCCACTAGAATATTTTCATATAAAATCTTACTGTTCATCTGTGGGGACTATAATATCACTTGTGTATGCTCGTAGAGATATATGGAGGCGAACTCAAACACGTCAGTAAAATTATATGACATATATTAACAAAAAGCTACATGAACACACATATAGAAATGGTACATGAATAGACATATAAATAAATGCTCTGGAGATCTTTGGCAGCTCTCCTCTCACGAGCTCTGGCAACTCCATCAGCTGGGCAGATTTAAATGGGGGACTCACACCCCTCTCAAGAAGGGGGGGGGAGGGCACTTCTTCAACGTCGGCTGCCGCCTCACCAACTGTCACGTCGTCCACACACTGTCGTCTCCAAACTGTAGAGTGCTGGCTGCCCTACAGCTTCTCCTAATACTAACATAATAATATATATATATATATATATATATATATATATATATATTATATATATATATATATATATATATATATATATATATATATATATATATATATTACTGGCCTAACTAGACTAATCAGCAAGGTGTAATGGAAGAGAAATATGATCTACCTTAATCACTTCTGTCCACGACGCCTGTATTCCAATTGTGTGAGGTTCCTAAAGGTCCCGGGTCGCTCCTCAGCGATCCAGTAGCGTGTTGCAAGGCCTCAGGTGTCGTGAAGTAGTTGCATCGTATCTGTGCCACTCCCTAGAGTTCAGGTATTCCTATACTGGTCCAACCAGTGGTCACTTAGCCAGTCGCTGTATACACATGTTCCTTCAACCAGACATTTTCTCCTGGATCTGGAAACGGTGTCTTCCCTCCAACGTCTCAGCAGATGTGACCCAGTCACTGCAACACTGCTCGTTGCAACAAGCCAGACTCGCGGGTGCCAGGCAGGCTCTTCTGAGTCAGTGCCGACCGATATCCTCAAGTTCGATATCCTTGGTTCTTCCTTGCCCACTAAACTTGGCTTCTTCGTGCTCTCCCAGGAATACAAAGTCTTCAGAGATAATGGTAGACTGCGATGGCTGCTTATAACCCACTGAGCGAGGCTCCCAGAAGTAGAGGTTTTAGAGCCAGATAGCCCCACTTAACAAACAATGGGGGTACTAATCAAACAATGGAATCAGAGGCGGTGTACCAGACAGTCCCACTTATCAGACAATGGAATCAGAGGCGGCGTGACAGATAGACCAACCTCAGAGGTGGCATTTAATAATTGTAGTCTACGGTGAGCTCCCACCATATTTCACTTACTCCAGCTATCACCCCTCCTGAGTAGGCCTGTTCTGGGTGTGAGAGGGGAAGGGCCACGCGGTGCGAGCTCCGCGGAAGACAATATATATCTAGGAACATTTCAGTGATACAGGAACTAAACACAGTCAGATAACTTTTAAAGTGTGTCTCAACATATTAACCAATATATCATAGTGATTACCATCCGACCGTTTGTGTTCAAGAAAAAATAAGTGAAATTCGTGTGTAGTCAACGCCTGTCCTCGTGGTGTCAGGAGGCCTTAGGCGATAGTTGCCAAGTCGTCAATAAATCACATCTCTCGCTATTGAAACATCAAGTAATCAGTGCCCATAGTGCTAAGCTCTCTATGTAAAACAAATTATTATAAGTCAGGTCTAGGTCAGGTCAGGTCAAACAAGTCTATTATAAAAAAATTAAGATAATATATTTTAATATCAAGTGAACAAATTATACACAAAATAAGTACGTCGTGTGTATGTAAACAAGGGCCATTTGGAGGTAGGCCCACCCCTGTACCCTCTGTGTGTGTATTCTTTCAAATAGTGTAACGTACTCAGGTAACTAGAGCCCAAACACAGAAACTAGAAGCCTCCGCTGTAAGGTAACTAGTGGGAAAATGCAAGTAATGTAATCTAACAAGTGAACAAAACAAATTAAGAGTGCGACACGTGGTAGCAACACTGGCCGTCCATACAGCCTCCTCCAGGCCTGTCTCAAGTTGGTAAACACCCACGGTCAACACCCACGGCCAGCACCCGCGGTCAACCCCCCCACCGGTCAACACCCACGATCAGCACCCACGGTCAACACTCACGGTCAGCACCCACGGTCAACACCCACGGCCAGCACCCACGGTCACCCCCCCCCCCCCCACCGGTCAACACCCCACCTTGTAAGACCTTGTAAGACCATCACCACTGAACAGAAGTGTTCAAAAAATGGCTTTGATAAAAACGTGCATAGAATGCAACATGAAGGTAGATTACCAACAGAGCTTTCAATACCAACTCTGTTCAGCAGCCATACACAAAAAATGTGCCAACATGACTAACAATTCAAGGAGAAATGGTCCCAGTGACCACTCTGTGTACTGCCTCTGCAAAAAGGATGATGTAACTTTTTTAAATTGATGGAAATCCTGGATAAAACTCCCGTAGAAAACAGAGAATTACTAATTAATGCCTGCATAGCAATTTCTAATGTCTTTAAACAAACTGTACATGACACCAAGGTACAACCAGCTTTCGCACAGAGCTCGGTGGCAGCGGCGCCTGAGCAGGGCGCAGAGTCGGGGATGCCTGAGCATGGCGCGGAGTTGGGGACGCTTGAGCGGAGCGCGGAGTCGGGGACGCCTGAGCGGAGCGCGGAGTCGGGGTCGACTGAGCAGGGCGCGGAGTCGGGGACGCCTGAGCAGGGCGCGGAGTCGGGGACGCCTGAGCGCGGCGCGGAGTCGGGGACGCCTGAGCAGGGCGCGGAGTCGGGGACGCCGCAGCAGAGTGCGGTCCCTGGCAAAGGGAAACAAACAAAACAAGGCCCCAAATTCTGTTGATATTACAAATGGGCAACCTGTAAACATGGGGAATCGGGAAGAATAAATAGAACATGTACATACGATCACCCTAGAAAGTGCAGAAACCTCCTCAATACAGGTAAATGTACCAAAAGCTGTGAATTCTTTCACCCAGAAATTTGCAAGACCTCTTTGGACAGGAAATAGTGCTTCAATGCTGAATGTCCAGCTTTTCATATAAGAGCTACCAGGCGAATAAAACCGACAGACTACCACTATGAAAACAGCCACTACTCCATCGACCGGGATAATTTTTTAGCAAGAGGAGGAGGCGAAGAATGGCTAAAAATGACCAGACTCTACCACCAACTCGGTCAAATGCTAGAGAGGACGCAAACACAGTGACCTCCTTACCAGAGCCTCAGATATTAACACCAAGTAAAGCATCCAGCACTTCCACTAACACAATAACATCATTTATATTTGCCAACATCCAGGGTATAAAAAACACGCAAATCCAACAAAGTTCACTTTATAGATGGTCTCCTTCATGAGGCAAATGCAGTGTTTGCAGCCCTAACGGAAACTCACACAAAGAACTACCTTGATGGTGAAATAAGGATCTCAGAATACAATCTCTTCAGATGTGATAGGAAACACCGGCTTCAGGGTGGGGTCAGCCTCAACATCAAAGACACACTCATCTGTACTGAGCTGCTAAACATCTCAAATGATATGGTGGAAGTGCTGATAGTCAAAATAGATATCCTAAATGTAGTTGTTGTCCTTGTATATAAGTCGCCGGAGGCAAACCCTCAGCAGTTTAAAGATCAACTAATGAAAATAGAGCACTGTTTGGAAAACCTCGCAAATCCAGCTCCGAACATCATCCTGCTTGGGGACTTCAACCTACGGCACCTGAAATGGAAGCACCTGGCTAATACAGTACTATCAGAAAGAATACCAGGAAGTAGCCTAAATGAACAGACACATGCAAATGACCTGCTACGGATGTGCGATAGGTTTGCCTTAAACCAGCAAATAGTAGAACCAACTAGGAAGGAGAACACGCTGGACCTCATTTTCACTAATAATGATGAGTTGATCGGGAACATAATGATTACAAATACCTGTTACTCAGATCACAACTTAATTGAAGTTCTGACAACCATGGGGAATGAACCTTCAAAACCAGTCCAGATTCCCGGTGGAGGAGATTTCAGTAAATTCAACTTCAATAATAAACAGATAAACTGGGAGCAAATAAACCAGGACTTCACAGAAATAAACTGGGAAGAACAGCTAGAAAATGCAAACCTGAAACCTGTGCCTGAAAAAAAATAAACTCAGTAGCACTAAAAATATGTTCAAACCGCATACCCTTAAGAAAAAAGAGAAAGAGATGCAGATTGGAACGGGAACGTCGTTCCCTATATAGGCGAAGAAAACGAATCGCGGAACAACTTGAGAGTCGCACCCTATCTCAAGAACGGCGAAGAAGGTTAGGTAGAAAAATAGAAACAATTGAACTCAAGCTACAAGAATCATACAAAACCCAGGAGAGCCAAAAAGAGCAAAAGGCCATCAGTGAAATAGAGAGAAATCCGAAATATTTTTTCTGCTATGCAAAATCAAAAAAACACAACTAGTATCGGGCCCCTGCGAAAGGGAGATGGAACTTTCACCGATGACAACAAATAATTGAGCGAGTTACTGTGGAAGCAGTACGACTCTGTTTTCAGCGAGCCATTAAATGCACTAAAGATTGATAACCCAAATGAATTTTTCATGGATATGATACCAACATCAAATCATATATCAGACGTCGCCCTATACCCACTAAATTTTGAAGAAGCCATAAACAGTATGCCTATGCACTCTGCACCAGGCCCGGATTCTTGGAACTTCATATTCATCAAGAACTGTAAAAAAACACTATCGCAGGCCCTTCACATTCTGTGGAGACAAAGCCTAGATACTGGCGTTATCCCTGACATACTAAAAACAGCAGAGATATCACCACTCTATAAAGGAGGAAATAAGGCAGAGGCAAAAAATTACAGACCGATAGCACTAACATCGCACATCATACAAATTTTTGAGAGAGTGCTAAGAAGTAAGATCACAAAATACATGGAATCACAGCATCTCCATAACCCCGGACAACATGGTTTCAGAACAGGGCGCTCTTGCCTGTCGCAGTTGCTGGACCACTATGATATGGCATTAGATGCTATGGAAGACAAACAAAACGCTGATGTAATTTACACAGATTTCGCAAAAGCTTTTGATAAATTTTACCATGGTGTTATTGCACATAAAATGCGTTCAAAAGAAATTACTGGGAAAATAGGCAGATGGATCTACAATTTCCTGACTAACAGAACCCAATGTGCAATAGTCAACAAAATAAAATCCAGCCCATCAACCGTGAAGAGCTCAGTCCCCCAGGGTACTGTGCTTGCTCCAGTACTTTTTCTCATCCTCATATCGGACATAGACCAGAACACAAACCTATAGCACTGTATCATCCTTTGCAGATGACACTAGGATTTTCATGAGAGTTGGCAACATAGAGGACACGGCAAACCTCCAATCAGATGTAGATCAGGTCTTTCTATGGGCTACAGAAAATAATATGGTTTTTAACGAGGATAAGTTCCAGCTCATGCACTACGGAAAAATTGAAAATATAAAAACAGAAACCACGTACAAAACTCAGGCAAATTCATAACATAGAACGAAAAGGCAATGTAAAGGATCTGGGTGTACTCATGTCGGAAGACCTTACCTTTAAAGAACACAATAAAGTAGCCGTCACAACTGCAAGAAAAATGACAGGTTGGATAACAAGAACTTTTCACACTAGAGATGCTATACCGATGATGATACTTTTCAAAACGCTTGTGCTCTCTAGAGTGGAGTACTGCTGCACAATGGACAGACCCTTTCAAAGCTGGAGAAATTGCTGACCTGGAGAGCGTGCAGAGATCCTTTACTGCTAGAATCCACTCAGTAAAACATCTAAATTACTGAGACCGACTAAAGAGCCTAAATCTGTACTCCCTTGAGCGCAGGCGGGAGAGATACATAATAATTTACACGTGGAAAATAATTGAGGGGCTGGTCCCAACCTGCACACAGAAATAACATCACATGAGACCAGGAGGCATGGCAGGATGTGCAGAATACCCCTGTTGAAAAACAGAGGTGCAACAGGTACTCTGAGAGAGAACTCTAGTCAACATCAGAGGTCCGAGACTGTTCAACACGCTTCCACTACACATAAGGGGCATAACTGGCCGACCCCTCACAGTGTTCAAGAGAGAACTGGATAAGCACCTCCAAAGGATACCTGATCAACCAGGCTGTGACTCATACGTCAGGCTGCGAGCAGCCGCGTCCAACAGCCTATTTGATCAGTCCAGCAACCAGGGAGGCCTGTCGACGACCGGGTGCGAGGACACTAAGCCTCGGAAGCACCTCAAGGTAACCCCCCCCCCCCTTATTTTTAGGGGGCTATATAGGAGTATTTAAGGATATATAATCGAACAAGTCTGAATGGCCCCTCTAGGACTATATGCATATATATAAGTCCGGAGCTATATAGGAATATATATATCCTCAAAATAAAAGAGGGTGAAAAGAAATAGCCCTTATGTTTTATACATTATATTAACAGAAGTACATAGTGGCTTAAACGTAGTCATAATCTAAATCCCCTCCATAATATTGTCTAACTAGAGTCCTCCTTCGTGCCCACAGGTCCTGTTGTGGGGTCTTCCTCCCCCTTCTGGGATGATGATGATTCATCATCATCCAGAGGGTGAAAGTGGTGTTGTGGTTCTTCTTCCTCTCCTAGGGGGGGGGGGGGTGCTGACGTCCATAGCGTTCACGTCTCACTGGACGGGTGTTGCCCTTCCTCTCCTTGTGGCTTTATTGAATATTGGAAAAGTATTTACTACTCCAGTACTGGTGGTAGGGTCTCTTTAAAAATGGTTATGTGTTTAAAGATCTTTGCCAGCGTGGAGGATACCCTTAGCGGTAATGAAATTTGAATTGGTCGTGCAACAGCAAACTATACATTTTGGGCTTAAGAGCTACAACTTCAAGGATGTGTCTGTCTGAAACCTCTGACTTTAAAAGTCTTAAAACACCCTTTTTAGAATGATCATAACAAGGGGTGAGTTTCAGGGAAGTTACTAGTATCCATCCACGACTTAGGGGTTCTTTTCCCATCTCGTTAAAAGACATCTTCAGTCATTAAACTGAAAGATGAAACTATCTGTATCACTGTATATCAGTGCTGCCCTATCTGTATAGTGCTTCTTAAGTACCCTGTACCAAAAATGGTACAAACTGTATTTTTGCTAGTTCAAGAATCTTGAACCCAATGTAATTAGGGTGAGTAATTTTAATGAATGGTCTGGAACTGACGGACAATAATTTATTGTCACCTAAATGTACCATACATTTAAAACAAGGATTCTTCACCTCCCGTAAAAAGACCCTAGCAGAAGTCACTAGTTTGGTGTCAATGGCATAAGGGCTGGGTTCAGTAGTGTTTTACAAAACACACTATTAGTTAACCGTTTAAATAGTGTTTTCCTATCGTTACTGGTGGAGGCATTTCTATTGTTAACATTGGTGTTAACAAATTCCGCCATAAAATCTGACTGGCAGAACTCGTAAATGGCGTGTATGGTCTCTACTTCAAGACCTATCTCAATAAATAGCTGTAAGAGGTGTAGAGATATGAAATAATGTTTTTTGGGGAGATGATCCCCAACCACCTTAAATATTTTTGGGGGGAGCTTGTAATGTTATTTGTTTCCAGAAGTCCCCTACTAAATGGTGAGATATCCTCCATACTTATCCCCCTATGGTGTAAACATAGGGGTAGATCATCTGTTAGTCTAGCTATTTCAGGTCTTATGTGTTTGGTGTCATTAAGAGCCAGTACCCTTGGTTAGAAGAGAATGGCTGTTCTGTCATTATCTTCCCTTCACTAACGAAGGAGGGTCATCTCATCAGATTGACAACCTTCTTAGACCACCATAGGGTCATAGGGTCCACCACCATTTCTTAGCATACAACTCCAATAAAGAGAGTTGAAATCTAAAAACAGTAAGAATGAAGATTTATCCTCCTGGGGTTAAAAGATGGTTGACGTAGTGGTTGTTAGCTCTGGCGTAACTCCTAAATGCAGTTGTAAAACCCCCTCGTATGTTTTGTGACAGGAGATTGGTGTAACGTTACATGTGCACTTAACTCCAACGATATTTTGCTGCGCTTCAAGAAGCAGTCATAGGAGTAGCCCGGGAAGGCTACAGTAATAAGTCATTTCTAATGAATAGATATAATTTAGAATTACCCTATGGTGAGTAAAAATGTCAGCTAGTAAACCAACGTCACACTTCAAATAAACAAGGAGATAATCCTTTAATGACCTACATCCTGTTGCCTCCCATACTAATTTAGAAGGTCTATATTCTTCCAAAGTGATGGATGATTTGTTTAGGGAGCTGTAGAAACATTTCAATAGGGGGGAGTGTTTGCATCATTAAAGCAGCTGATTTTTGTGACATATTCATAAGGGAAAAACTGCTTACCCCCTAAGAGTAGGTGGTGACTCTCTTCGGGTAAACCTTCTATCATTGAGTGAGTGAATGTTAAGGGGCTGGCTGACTCAATGTTGGTCTTATGCTAGGGACGAGAAAGACTGCCCGTAATAAAAGCCAGTGAATCAAGAAATTTAAGGTTGCCTATTTCTACCTTAAGATATTTAGTCTCCTGCCTCATGAGGATATTGCTCTTAATATTTGAACCCATGGCAAACTCCCTCAAATTAAGCCCATGTCATAAGACATATTGTGGGTAATTAGGAATAAACTCTCTAGAGCATTCTTGTGGCGGAGGTTGCAGTTATTACATAGTGCTCAATATAATTGAGCTTTTCCCTAAAGGTGATCATGATGTTGACTCCTTGAAATTGGTGGGTGTAAATACCTCCTCACAAAACTGACAGTATGTCTGTCTCCTAAAATGAACCATATTCTCAGGAGACATGTCTATTTCATATTTGGGCAGGCTGGATCTGATAATTTCCCATTTGGTGGCAAACTCGCTCCATGAAATGTGTGACACTGTTCTCACCAAAATAAGTAAACTTATCAATGACGGAGTGGTTCCTATCAACAATTATATTGCTGTATGCTATAGGCCTATGTTTGGCTGTAACAGAACCTAGACAATCCTCAGTGCTTAGGTAGCACTCAAAATCGAAATAAGCTATATGGGACGGGGGGGGGGGGGGTAACCTTTCCCTGTATTTTTAAAATGGAGGGTGTCCCCCTCCTGAGGATAAATCATTTTCTGGGTGATGTCACAGGAAGAAGAGTGATTTGTCCGCTCGCTAGAATTTTGATATTCTGAAAGACAGCTTCTACAGAAGACTGTCTTTCGCCTGTGGCTCTGGAGTAAAGTTCCGTAAAAACTTGTCAAGTCTTTAATTAATTATACTTACATGAGACTCCCCCAACAACAATAATGGTACTATGTCCGAGTACTGTCTGCTACCACGACGGCAAAGAGAGACGTGATAGACACCGTCTGTATGTTTGTGAATTGAATACAAAAAAAATGGAGAGTTTATTCCTATTCTCCAATTTAGAGATGTCCTCCCATGAGAGAGGGAAAGATAATTGGTCGTGATTTGACCATGTTCCTAACCCTAGAGTGAGACTCTACAAGTCTTCCAATACGTTTCCATTTCCATCCTTGTTGTGACGCCCGAAAAGCAGCAAATGCATTGAATAATGCTTGTTCCATTGTTACCATTGGGGTTTGGGTTGAAGACCTCATGTCGCCCCCTTAAGAAGGGGGGAAACAAGGCACAATAATCCCCAAAACTGACCTTACACTACCATTACAGATAACGATTTTGAGGAAATCAATATTAAATAATATAAAACCACTTCCCTCTGTTTCTGATAGAGATCCTCCAGACGAGTAATCATATATCCCACCCAACTATCAATAAGAATCGCCTACCTCCTCAAGAGTTACCAGCCTAGCAGGTGTCGTTATGAAGTGTTCCCTACAGTCATCATCTTCTGTGAGACGTTGTTTTAAAAGTGTTACCTTCACTTCATGAGGATTTTGAATGATGAAGTAAAATTGCCATGACCCGCCAGAGAATTCATGTAATTCTCTATTTCATTGGTGAAAAGTTCTCTAAAGTTGCTTAGGAGACCTACAGGATCTGTGGCAAAGGCATGGAGGATGGAATATTCCATTCTAGTAAAGAGATCCCCCAGGGTCCCCACCCTATTAATTAAGTGAGGGGGTGTCTATAACATCCTCCCCTTCTGAGGAATTTCCATCATTATCTCGATTGTTGTTATGGGGTCTAGAGACCACTAGGACCTGCCTGAGGGATGTCACCAACATCATCATCATCATCATCACCATCATCACTCATCTCTTCCTCCCCCCCCATTTGCATTGGGCTGTCTATCCCCACCACCACCTAAGGGGCTATTGTTGCGTTGGGCTTCGGGATGAAGTTCCTTCTTCTACCTCCTCTGAGATGTCTTTCCCTGCTTCTGAACCACCCCTGGAAAAAAATAATATTAATAATAATAATAAAAGGCAACACCCCCACACCCTACTAAACCCCATGACATAACGTCTCAAGAAAGCTTCTTAAGATAATAAAACTGGAGAGAGGGTTTATTCACACACCGACTTTTACCCGGTTATCCGTTCCTCCATCCTTACCCGTTGGCAGGCTTCTTGGTCGTCTGTTACTGGTAACAAACTACGTACTCTTAAATGTTGTTTCCCTGTGGCCGTCCTCCTACCACCGTAACAAGCGATGGGAAACAGCTCTGTTTCCAGTTATAAAACAGTTATATACCCCAAAGATTACCCCACTGATCTTTGGGGTATATAAATACTCCGAAATTACCATCTCTTTTAAGGGTCTGAGCAGGTGGTGGAGCGGGTTAAGGCGTACCTGTTATGCCAGTTGCTGGAAGGCTTCTGTGCTGGCTAGGGTTCGAGTCTCCTGGTGGGAAAGTGTTCTAAAGTTGTATACTTCACTCTCGTGTTTAGGAGAGTTGTGCCTTAAGCATAGACACAGTGTTCTCCCATATTAACAGGGACTTGATGAAATAAACGTATAAATGACCCCTCACTTGCTCTTGGGAGGTGGTGATCTTTGGGGTATATAAATACTCCGAAATTACCATCTCTTTTAAGGGTCTGAGCAGGTGGTGGAGCGGGTTAAGGCGTACCTGTTATGCAAGTTGCTGGAAGGCTTCTGTGCTGGCTAGGGTTCGAGTCTCCTGGTGGGAAAGTGTTCTAAAGATGTATACTTCACTCTCGTGTTTAGGAGAGTTGTGCCTTAAGCATAGACACAGTGTTCTCCCATATTAACAGGGACTTGATGAAATAAACGTATAAATGACCCCTCACTTGCTCAAGTGCTCTTGGGAGGTGGTGATCTTTGGGGTATATAAATACTCCGAAATTACCATCTCTTTTGAGGGTCTGAGCAGGTGGTGGAGCGGGTTAAGGCGTACCTGTTATGCCAGTTGCTGGAAGGCTTCTGTGCTGGCTAGGGTTCGAGTCTCCTGGTGGGAAAGTGTTCTAAAGTTGTATACTTCACTCTCGTGTTTAGGAGAGTTGTGCCTTATATATATATATATATATATATATATATATATATATATATATATATATATATATATATATATATATATATATATATATGAGACGATAATCTCTTTCAAGAGAGATTGAGCCTCCTCTTCCCTCCAAAGTACGTTACAACAACAGATAATATAGAAGATATATCCAGCAAGTGTCTCCAAAACGTTTTGCCCAGAGAGCAAAACGTATCCAGCACACCGGCACACCTGCTCGCCCCCGCCACCGTAAACCGGCAAACTGCTTGTCATTGCCTGCCTGTAGCTGATTGGCTGGTGTCCCGTCGCACCTGCCCTCCACCCTCCACCACAAGTTGACGTCTGGGCTGCTCTGGCCCAGAGTCATCAGAATATTCCAGTGCTCCTTGCAGTTGACATCTCTCATTGGTAGACTAATGTAGACATTGGTAGACTAAGCCTTGGCTTTCGTGTACTAAGGGAGGTGGCAGCTCGAAGCCAATATTCCAGCTCCATTATTATTCATTTTGCTATAACTCACTTGTCTTAACGTAACTTTCATTTGCCAGTTATTATTCTTATTATTTTGTTTGTTGACTTGTCTTTTATATTTTATACTCAATTTTATTCATGTCTTGCTTTTCTAACGTAATTAAAATTTCATTGTTAAATTTACTTGTGTTTTGTGTGTCTTCCCATTACCTTACCACAGACGAAAGTTCCAGCTTTTTCTCTTTTTTTTTCTTTATGTGACGAGGCCCTGCCCCTAGCTTTGAAACAGCCGAACACCACCAACAGTGGGGGCCTGCCCTAGGAGCTTCACTCAGGTACTGGTGCCAAGTAGTAATTTATGGTAAGCGTATTTGGCTTTGGTAACGTTGCTTTTTACTATTTTTCATATTCAATTTTATTTTTATATGGTGTGTGTGTATTGTGCATTCCGAGAGTAGCATATGGTGAAGGTGAGACAACTTTGGATTACGTGGTGACTGTAGGCCTCAGTCATTCTCTAATTGGTCATCTCTCCCTCCGTGTTATTACTCGTGTTTACCATCTTTTGTCCCTTGGTTAGTTCTCATATTTTCGACAGATCATCATATTGGTACCCTGGTACTGTGGTCTGTCCCCGGGTCAAGTGCACCTAATCTTCTGCAATCTGACAGTAGGAGGATAAAGAGGGCCATAGTTCCTCTAGCACGAACTTTAGTTGCTGAATTGGGACCTCAGCAGCAATTCTCGTCACCAGTTGACACCTCGCACCCCTACACGTCAGTCAGAGATGATGATACATACATTGGTAGGGAATTAGCTTTCTTTTTCAGAGCACAAAAGTTCGCTAATTCTGTAAGTATCATATTAATTTCAGTGGGAAAACTTGCTTATGTCCTATAGAGACTCGGCAAGGTATGCCTACATTCTTGGACTACCAATTTTACTTTTGAGGCAATTAACTGTTTCATTTGTTTTAGAAACTCAGTTTCACTTGTTTAGTAGGATTTTCTTGCCCTTATCCTCTTACATGAGTACCGGGTACAAGATTTCCTGCGACCTTGATTAAATTAATCATTTAACATCTTGTAATTAACTTTAATTGTTAAAGATTCCACAGGATCGGTACCAGTTGCCACGTTGTCCTGTTTCTGACATTCACTATATCACAACGGTATATTCGTTGTGCATTTATTTGCTAATTTCACCATGTTTCGTCTCCAAGCTTTCCGTGCAGATCCAGCAGGTGAAATAGGGATTTAAGTCGTGCCAAGAGGACTGAATTACACACTCTTGCACATGAGTATCAACTAGAAGTTCCCTACCAAGCCAACAAAAATGAAATACACAACCTGTTGCTGGATCATCTCTTAGAGCAAGGTAAGATAGACTCTGAAACTCACGAAACTTACTTTATTGCAGATAAAACTGATTTGGCAACGATGAAACTCAAACTAGAGCTGGCCAAGATTGAACGCGAGCAGCAAAGGGAAGCCCTCGAGCAGCAAAGAGAAGCAGCTGCCATACGAAGGGAAGAACAAGAACGTGAGGCTGCCTTGAGGAAGAAAGAACAAGAACGTGAGATTGCAATACTCCGAACGTGAACGAATACAGCTTGAAACAAAACGACGCCAGTTGGAGATGCAACACGAACATGACAAGCAAAACGCAACTCTGGCTATGGAATGTCGTAAACAAGAATTCGCGTTGGAAACTTCACACCTCGCTCAACGCCAGCAAGCTACCGCCAATCTTTCCGTCAGTTTTAATATATCACATGCAAGTAAGTTAATGCCATCATTTGTAGAAACAGAAGTTGACGTGTTTTTCACCACCTTTGAAACCCTTGCTAATCAACTTAGTTGGCCTGCCGACCAATGGGCCACCCTTCTCAGAGTACATCTTACAGGTAGAGCTGCAGTCACACTCAGTACTTTGGCGTCTGAGAATGACTACCAGACTCTGAAACAAGCAGTGTTGGACGCCTACCTTCTCTCCACCAAAAGTTATCGAAGGAAATTCCGTGACCACCTGAAGGCAAGTACCACTACCTTTCTCGAGTTTGCTAACACCAAAAGGAGATATTTTATGAAATGGCTGGAAGCAGCACATGTCTCTACCTTTGCAGAACTCGTCAACCTGATCCTAGTTGAAGAATTCTTGAGGCGTGTGCCGCCTCCTGTCCGTCTATATTTAGCAGATAAAGAAGAAACCGACTACCTAAAGTGTGCTAAGTCGGCTGACACTTACAGCCTCATCCACCGGCTGACACCAGAACCATCTTCCAGTAAGAAGTCGTGGTACAGTTACGAGAAAGTGAGTACCGATCAAGCTGGCTCGCAATTATACTGTAAGTATTGTAGACTCTATGGACATACCATAGATAAATGTGGTAAGTCTCAATACAAAGGAACCATCGAATCACAAAAACCCAAACCAACTCCTCCTAAGTCCGGTAAGCCTGTGATGAATGTTGGTGTTCATGTTAATGATCTTTCTCTTTTCAGTAAACACCTGTATACTGGAACTGTCTCTGCCAACGGTTCAAATCCGGAGGGACGTTTCAAATTGAAGATCTTGAGGGACACAGCGGCTCTTCAATCGATCATCTTGAAGTCGGCTGTGCCCAACATCGCCTACACCGGAGAAACTGTCTTCATCACTGACCTCACTGCTACCACTCCTTATCCTCTCGCCAGAGTCCACCTGGATTGTCCCTTCGTGAACGGAGAAGTCCAAGTCGCCGTCAGGGAAAAGCCTTTTCCCATGCCTGAAGTGCAACTTCTCCTGGGCAACGACTTGGCAGAAGACCTGCAACCGACCAACCTGATCGTCATGGACAAACCCCAGGTGTGTACCTCTGTGCCAGATAACCCTATATTTGAGTATGTTCCAGCAAAGGTTCAAGAGAGTGATGAAGTTTCTCCTCCGGTTCTAGTGACCACCCGTGCACAAGCACGCCAGCTGACTCTACTGCTACCGCTGTCCCTCAAGACCCTCAGAAACTACCCCCGAATCTGACCAAGTTGGAGTTCCGTAAGTTACAGAGGGAAGATCTTACCTTAACACCATTATTTTTCCAGGCTGAGACTCAACCCGACAGTATTCCTGGGTTCTTCCTAGAGAACGACTTACTCTACCGCAGATATAGACCCAGTAAACTGAAGGAGGAGGACGATTGGGCCAACATCGAACAACTTGTGATTCCCACCAGCCTGCGGCCCACTATTCTACACCTGGCCCACGGAGCACTCTCCCACTACGGATTCAACAAGACCTACCATGGAATCCGTCAAGACTACTACTGGCCAGGTATGGTAAATAGCGTCAAACAGTGTCATACATGTCAGATGGCAGGTAAACCGAACATCTCTATTCCCAGAGCGCCACTGATTCCCATACAGGTGCCTGCGGAACCTTTCCACAGACTTATTATAGACTGTGTTGGTCCTTTACCTCGGACCAGTTCAGGTAACGCCTATATCTTAACCATCCTGTGTCCTACCACCAGATTCCCCATAGCAGTTCCAGTAAAGAACATTACGGCTGCTACGGTTGTGAAGCACTTATTGAAGATCTTCACCCAGTATGGATTTCCAAGGGAGGTTCAGAGCGACTGTGGCACCAACTTCACCAGTGATCTCTTCAAAAGGACACTGGAGGAGTTCAACATCAAACAGGTATTGTCCAGCCCTATCATCCTGCTTCACAGGGTTCTCTTGAGCGTAGTCATCAGACTATTAAAGCACTCCTGAAGAAGTTTTGTAATGAAACCTCTAAGGATTGGGATAAGCAAATAGATTTGATATTATGTATCTATAGAAGTCTTCCCAATGAGTCCCTAGGAGTATCTCCTTATGAGATGCTCTACGGACGTAAGTGCCGTACTCCCCTCAAGGCTTTCAAAGACTCTCTACGTGATGCCACCTTCAGTGAGCATCAGAATGTGCCCCAGTTTCTTCAAAACCTACAACATTCTAGAGAGAGTCCACAGTTTTGCCCAAGATAATCTATTGAAAGCACAGGAGAGGATGAAACTCATTACGACCACCAGCAAAGTAAGAAAATTTAAGCCGGGAGACTTCGTGCTTGCTTACTTCCCTATCCCAGGTTCTCCTTTACAAAACAGGTTTTCAGGACCCTACCGCATCAAGGAGTGCAGAAACAACCATAACTACGTTCTAGAGACTCCAGATAGGCGGCGGAAGACCCAGCTGTGCCACGTGAACCTCCTGAAGCTATATAACGGTACTCCTCCCACTGTCATGCTTAACTACTCTGCTTTTACAGAACCATACATCCACAGTGAGACCTTCCCTGCTTCTCCTCCCGAAAGCACTGACAAGGAGTCAGCGCTTTCTAATTCAGAAATCCTTACTGATCTCCCAAACTATTTTCAGGACAATCATAGTGCACCTCTCGTCAAGATCTTCAAAGAACATCAGGAGTTGTTCCGAGATGACCCCCAAGAGTGTACTGTTACCCAGCACGACATCCAACTGCTCCCCGACACCCGGCCGATTCGTCAACCCTTCTACCGAATCAGCCCTAGCAAGAAGGAAGTCATGCGTGCTGAGGTGCAGTACCTCTTGGATCATGGACTGGCTACACCTTGTGAGTCCCCCTGGGCCTCACCCTGTATCTTGGTGCCTAAACCCCAAGGTAAGGTGAGACTGTGCACTGACTATCGTAAGTTAAATAATGTGACTGTCAAGGATGCATACCCCTTGCCAAGGATAGATGACATTCTTGACGCCATTGGTAATGCCCAGTACTTGTCCCAAGTGGACTTGCTTAAGGGGTATTACCAAGTGTGTTTAACGGAGCGAGCCAAAGAAATATCTGCCTTTATCACTCCTTTTGGACTTTTCAGATATGAACGCCTTCCTTTCGGACTATGTAATGCCCCGGCCACCTTTCAGAGAGCTGTCAACCGTGTCATCCAGGTCTTGGATAACACGTACGCCTATTTGGATGATATCGTCGTAGCATCCAACAGCTGGAGTGAACATCTGCTCCAGCTGCGACGACTGTTCGCCAAGCTCCTGACAGCCGGCCTCACCATCAACCTGGGCAAGTCCACCTTCGCGAAAGGTAAAGTGTGTTATCTGGGTCATGTAATTGGGAGTGGCAGCCTAGCTCCGTTAGACTCACACACTCAAGCCATCCAGCATTATCCACAGCCTACCACCAGGAAGCAGCTCCTGCGCTTCCTTGGTCTTGCCTCCTACTACCGTAGGTTTGTGAGAAATTTCAGTACAGTCGCCACACCTTTAATCATATTAACCAGTCCCAAGCAACGGTATAATTGGACCATGCAACAAACCGTTGCTTTCGAACAACTCAAATTCCTCCTCTGTTCTAATCCCATTCTCGCCTTGCCAGATATCACCAAGCCTTTCGTCCTTCATGTCGACGCCAGTGGTACCGGCGTTGGTGGTGTCCTGATGCAGCAACGAGGCGAGGAGGTTCTACCTGTCAGCTACTACAGCTACAAATTGAAACCCCACCAGAGGAACTACAGCACTATTGAAAAGGAGCTACTATCCATCGTCCTGAATCTCCAGCACTTTGCTCCATACCTACAAGGTGCCAGGTCTACCACCATCTTCTCAGACCACAACCCTCTCCACTTCTTACATCAAGCCCAATTCACTAACCAGCGTCTTCTACGATGGGCTTTATACCTACAAGATTTCAACCTGGAGATCCGCTATATCGAGGGTTCTGACAACATCATAGCCATGCCCTCTCCAGAGTTTATGAAGTAGAAGCAACTCCACAACATAGCGACGTACTTCTTCCAGAACCGCAGGCTTCGGGGGAGAGTTGTGACGATAATCTCTTTCAAGAGAGATTGAGCCTGCTCTTCCCTCCAAAGTACGTTACAACAACAGATAATATAGAAGATATATCCAGCAAGTGTCTCCAAAACGTTTTGCCCAGAGAGCAAAACGTATCCAGCACACCGGCACACCTGCTCGCCCCCGCCACCGTAAACCGGCAAACTGCTTGTCATTGCCTGCCTGTCGCTGATTGGCTGGTGTCCCGTCGCACCTGCCCTCCACCCTCCGCCACAAGTTGATGTCTGGGCTGCTCTGGCCCAGAGTCATCAGAATATTCCAGTGCTCCTTGCAGTTGACATCTCTCATTGGTAGACTAAGCCTTGGCTTTCGTGTACTAAGGGAGGTGGCAGCTCGAAGCCAATATTCCAGCTCCATTATTATTCATTTTGCTATAACTCACTTGTCTTAACGTAACTTTCATTTGCCAGTTATTATTCTTATTATTTTGTTTGTTGACTTGTCTTTTATATTTTATACTCAATTTTATTCATGTCTTGTTTTTCTAACGTAATTAAAATTTCATTGTTAAATTTACTTGTGTTTTGTGTATCTTCCCATTACCTTACCACAGACGAAAGTTCCAGCTTTTCTCTTTTTTTTCTTTATGTGACGAGGCCCTGCCCCTAGCTTTTGAAACAGCCGAACACCAACGCTTTACCGTCACAATATATATATATATATATATATATATATATATATATATATATATATATATATATATATATATATATATATATATAATCACTAAGAACTCTTTGACCCGGCCAGGATTCGAACCCATGCCATCCAGTATCACCCCTAAACGTACACAGTACCGTGACCACCGCACCAATGATCGTCTCATTGGTGCGATGGATCGTCTCATTAGACGATCATTGGTGCGGTGCTCACGGTACTGTGTACGTTAAGGGGTGATCCTGGACGGCATGGGTTCGAATCCTGGCCGGGTCAAAGAGTTCTTAGTGATATATGGCTTGCGCGTTCATGCAGCTTTCTCACACACATTATATATATATATATATATATATATATATATATATATATATATATATATATATATATTATATATATATATATACATATTGTATATATGTATATATATATTATACATATATATAATATATATATATATATATTATTATATATGACCGAAAAAGTAAGATTAATAATTCTAACACGAATTTTCTCAATCTTTCGTACATTACGCTTCACTGTTGGAGGTAAATCAAAAATCACTTCTCCAAAATTAATTTTTATTTCTAGTCTGACGCGACACGGGCGCGTTTCGTAAAACTTATTACATTTTCAAAGACTTCACAAATACACAACTGATTAGAACTTACGTCTCTCTGATATTATATCTACATTTGAGTGAGGTGGGAAGGGTGATGTGGCATTAACACAAGACAGAACAGGAGGGATATTAATAGGGTATTAAAAGTATCAACACAAGACAGAACAGAAACAATGGGTATTGAATAGAAGTGTTTGTAGAAAGCCTATTGGTCCATATTTCTTGATGCTTCTATATTGGAGCGGAGTCTTGAGGTGGGTAGAATATAGTTTTGCAATAATTGGCTGTTGATTGCTGGTGTTGACTTCTTGATGTGTAGTGCCTCGCAAACGTCAAGCCGCCTGCTATCGCTGTATCTATCGATGATTTCTGTGTTGTTTACTAGGATTTCTCTGGCGATGGTTTGGTTATGGCCCATAACCAAACCATCGCCAGAGAAATCCTAGTAAACACAAAAATCATCGATAGATACAGCGATTGCAGGCGGCTTGACGTTTGCGAGGCACTACACATCAAGAAGTCAACACCAGCAATCAACAGCCAATTATTGCACAACTATATTCTACCCACCTCAAGGCTCCGCTCCAATATAGAAGCATCAAGAAATATGGACCAATAGGCTTTCTACAAACACTTCTATTCAATACCCATTGTTTCTGTTCTGTCTTGTGTTGATACTTTTAATACCCTATTAATATCCCCTCCTGTTCTGTCTTGTGTTAATGCCACATCACCCTTCCCACCTCACTCAAATGTAGATATAATATCAGAGAGACGTAAGTTCTAATCAGTTGTGTATTTGTGAAGTCTTTGAAAATGTAATAAGTTTTACGAAACGCGCCCGTGTCGCGTCAGACTAGAAATAAAAATGAATTTTGGAGAAGTGATTTTTGATTTACCTCCAACAGTGAAGCGTAATGTACGAAAGATTGAGAAAATTCGTGTTAGAATTATTAATCTTACTTTTTCGGTCATATTTAATAATATATGTCTACAGGAAAGACTGCTACCAAAATATACTAATATATATATATATATATATATATATATATATATATATATATATATATATATATATATATATATATATATATATATATATATATATATATATATATATATATATATATATATATATATATATATATATATATATGTCGTACCAAGTAGCCAGAACTCACTTCTGAGCCTACTAGGCAAGGCCCGATTTGCCTAATAAGCCAAGTTTTCATGAATTAATTGCTTTTCGACTACCTAACCTACCTAACCTAACCTAACCTAACTTTTTCGGCTACCTAACCAAACCTAACCTATAAAGATAGGTTAGGTTAGGTTAGGTAGGGTTGGTTAGGTTCGGTCATATATCTACGTTAATTTTAACTCCAATAAAAAAAATTGACCTCATACATAATGAAATGGGTAGCTTTATCATTTCATAAGAAAAAAATTAGAAAAAATATATTAATTCAGGAAAAGTTGGCTTATTAGGCAAATCGGGCCTTGCATAGTAGGCCAAAAAGTGAGTTCTGGCTACTAGGTACGACATATAAATATTATATATATATATATATATATATATATTATATATATATATATATATATATATATATATATATATATATATATATATATATATATATATTGTGACCGGAAAGTGTTGGAGTACTGATGTTCGGCAGTCCTTCAATGGCAGGTGTCAATGCCTGGTCACACTTACAAAAAAAAGATAGACTGCTTGCCTGTTGTCTGTGGTAAGTGAGAGGGAGGAACACGTAAAACACAAAATATGAACAATGAAACTTTAATATATTTACTTTAAACATAAATGAAAATGAAGACAAATCTCGGGGGATTGAAAAATACAATTAAATAACAAAGATAAATGCAAAGACAATGTGAGACACAATAGTATAATGGTGAAATAATAAAATGATGCTGAGAATATCGGCTATGGCTGAAACCTCCCTTCGTATACAAGCCAGTGAGCTTAGTATGCCAGAGAGAGATGTCAACTCTAAGAGCACAAAGAATATTCTGAAGTTGATAGCTGGTCATGGCTCCGACGTCGATTCAGGTAGATGGTGCGGAGGTGCAGTGTGCAGGTGCGCGGTCGGCGAGTCACCAATCAGGAGCAGGCAGGCTGGATTGGGTAGTTTGCTGGGTGACGACGAGCCAGCATGGAGGGTGTGTGGAGTAGGGGGGATCTTGGGTACGTTTTGCCTCCTGGTACGTTTTGGCCCTCTGCTCTGGATTGTTTATTTCAACGATCTTCTTCATCTCATTCCTGAAGCTCAAGCCCATGCTGATGACTGTACTCTAACCTTTACATACAGAAAGGAGGAAATGCTAACTGCTACAAGAATCATTAATCACAAACTTTCAGCAATTTCTACCTGGGGTAGGAGATGGCAGGTCACATTTGCGGCTGAGAAGACTCAAGCGATGATGATAACTAGACTGCACATGGCGAATCGGACCGAACTGTAAATGGGTGGCAAATCCCTAGAGTTCACAGAAGAATTTGACATCTTGGGAATGAAGTTCGACTCTTCAATGACAATGAAGAGCCATGTGCTAAACCTAGCTAAAAAGGCAGCCAGGAAACTCACAGCACTACGGCGCATCTCATATCTTCTTGACAGCAAGGGATGCAAAACCTTATATGAAGCACAAGTTCGCCCCCCATCTTGAATATGCACCCCTTTCCTGGATTGCCTGCCCCCCATCTTTCGTCAGACTGTTGGACAAAGTAGAGAAACAGGGTAGAAGGCTTATCTCTAGTCTTGACCAAGTCTGGCGGGAACGGTCTGAACATCAGAGCCTGCAACACCGTCGGGACGTTCTTGGTCTTACTGTTATGTACAAGGCCAACATCCTCAAAGTTCCGCACTTGGCCCAACTCCGTGGAGTACCAGTATTTCCCACTCGTAACACTAGGCTCTCAACCTTCAACGGTCTCATGCTTGAAGTGCCATTCTCAAGAACATCACTTCATCAGCGTTCATTCCTTCCGAGGCTTACTCGCATCTGGAACTTGTTCGCTCAACAGATTGATACACGGGATCAGGTCAACTGTTCACATGAAGACTCTGGCACACATCTGGCTACAAGCTCATCCTGTTCCTTATATGATTGTTACTTAATGTTTTTTTTAATGAATAAAGGCTATTGCTGCTAAAGCATATAATAACAGGCTCATGAAATAAATGGGCATCTAGGAGTAGGTTTCAACTTAGCTTACATAAGTTAAATATATGATAGTTCCCAATGTGTTAGTTTCAAAGTATACTCTTATGAAATAAATGAGTTTCTAGGTGTAGGCTTCAGATGAGTTGAGGTAGGATAACAGCTCTTGCTTGTAGTTTCACTAGGTATGTTATTAGGCATCCCTTATGAATCCTAGTCTTAGTTTAAAAAAAAAAAGAGAGGGGGTGAGAGAGAGAGAGAGAGAGAGGGTGAGAGAGAGAGAGAGAGAGAGAGAGAGAGGGGGTGGAGAGAGAGAGAGAGAGAGGGGGGAGAAAGAGAGAGGGGGGGGGTGTTGCATCAGCAAATCGGTGCATGCTCAACCCATTTATGTGCTAATCCCTGTTCATCTTGAAATTATGTTCCTAAAAAATTGCTTAAATCCAGGTACCTCAATTCTCTTATGTGCAATGTACAGACCTCTATGGCAGGGTGCTTCCCCAATCAACTTCCTGATGGACAACCTAGACTCGTTGCTAGATTATAATTGTAGTTGACCTCAACCAGTATCTTATACAGAGGGATTTTGATGAACTCTTAGTAGTTTTTAACCTTGAAAATTTTGTGAGCTTTCCTACCCACATGTCAGGCTCTTCGCTCGATCCTGTCGTAACTGACCTTCCTGAAAGTATTGTTTTGTTCATTGCAGACCTCTGGGATATGTTGGTTCTTCAGACCACCATGCTATCTTTACTACACTGGCTATCCCGACATATCGAGGTGAAGAATCTGTTCGTATAACCTGGTTTTGAGACAGAGGGAACTGGCCATCTCTTCGTGCAGAGCTTGAAGTAACTGATTGGAATGCCTTGCTCCAGGGAAACGTGAACAGCCAAGTAAACACTTTCACCAGTCATATACTGGACCTCCAGTATAGCCATATCCCTCTTGGCAGTATGTGACCAAGCCAACTGATCAGCCTGGGTTTGGATATTTCTGCCAGATGGCAGTTGAAGCCAATAACAAGGTCTGGGGGAGGTTTAAACCTCATCCTTCGGTTCATAACAGAAACATTCATAGACAATCTTGTCGAATAATAAAAGAAGTTCAAAAGTGGGCTATATCCAGATGGGAATCCGAAACTCGAAGAAAACTTGCTTCTGGAAGGGTTGGATCCAAGGTCTGGTGGTCTTTGGTGAAGAATCGACAGGGGTACTCATCTGAGGACACAATCCCGCCTCTAAACAGAGAAGATGGTACTGTGGCAACCAGCAATCAGGTTAAGGCTGCTCTACTGGCAAACCACTTTGCTGCCATGATGCAAGTTACTGATCCTGAGCGTCAGCCTCCACATCTTGCCCCAAGCACTGTGTCTAGGATGACTGAAGTGGTTATAAAGCAGGCTCAAGTTCTCCATCTCCTTAACACGCTAGACACAAGCAAAGCTGTGGGGCCAGATAAGGTCAGTCCAAGATTACTACGCAGCTGCGCTGACCTGCGTACGAGATTACTTCTCCTTCTCCTGGCTCCACCTCTCACGTGCCTCTTCCAACTCTGCCTAGTTCAAGAAATTTGGCCCTCCTTATGGAAGAAGGTAGACTTTGTTCCAGTGCACAAAAAGAAGAGCCGCTCAGTAGTTGGTAACTACAGACCAGTGTCACTGCTTTCCATTACTGACAAGATCCTAGAATCATTAATTGCTCAGCAAATTATATAATTTTTTGACCATCATCGGCTAATTTGTAATCGACTGTACGGTTCTAGGGAAAGGCCGATCTGCTTCTGATCTCTTACTAAATCTCTGCACTAAGTGGCATCAGTCACTGGATGAGTCCAAGATCAGCTGTGTTGTTGCTCTAGATAAAGCAGGAGCCTTTGATCGGGTCTGGCAATCTGGATTAGTAATGAAGCTTCAAGCTTTAGGCATTGCAGACTCCATCTTAGTGTTATTAAATGACTACCTTCAAGAACGGACTCAATGGAGCAGAATCCGATAGCCACTCAATTGGTGCCAGCATTCCACAGGGTACTGTGCTTGGACCTCTGCTGTGGGATGTTTATTTCAACGATTTGCTTCATCTCATTCCCCCCCTTCCTGTCCAGCTCGTTGCTGCCGTGAGGGGGCTTGGTGGGCGGCTGCTGGAGTGTGTTGCTCCTTGGAGTAGTCCCCCCTGTCCTTTTGTAGCCTTGTGCTCTTGCTGTTTTCCTCTTAAATTTTGCTGGACGCCTTTTCCTTTTCCTTTTGTTTCGTTTTTCTTCCCCTCTCTTCTCTTTTCTCGTTGTCATTTCCTGCTGACCTTGTGCCTGTTTTGATCATTCTTTTGGCCTTCTTTTGTTTTGACGCCCGGGTGCTTGAGGAGGAATACTCTTGCACCCGTACAAGTTTAGTACCCAACGTTTCGAGCAGGGGGAACCTTTTATTGTCAATCCCCTTTTCGTCACTGAACCCGATCTCGACGGACTGACGGTTCTTAAAGTGGCGTTTGTGGGGCGCATACTCACGACGCACACCTGGGGGGCCCCGGCTTAATCGGCAATAGCTTCTTGTTGGGTGTTCTACCTCTAATTGTGGTTCCATGGTGGGTGTGGGGGCACATTCGTGAGTGAAAGTGTTTCGTTTCGTGTCTATGTTGATGAATGTTCCTCTTGTACCCTCTCAGGCTCGTGGGGTGGGCGACCAAGCACCCGAGTCGGACTGTATTGGAAGACCAGGCTCTGTAGCCCCCGCTGCGTTGGGTCCCCACCTTACTCCTCCTTTGGCCTCTCTGACTACTCCCCTCGGCTCCCCTTCCTCCTCTGTGGTTGAGTCGAGCCCCAAGCCCCCAGTGGTCCCTCGTCCCCTGGCATGGCTCAGTCTCTAGTTGTGAATACTGCGCCTTTTAACCACTCTCTCTTTGGGGGTTCTCAACGCCGTCCTCGACACGGCCGCACTCGCTCGATTCCTTCCCGTTCTGATGTCTATCAAGTCTTGTTTGGTCCCGCTTCGTGGGCCAAATACTTTGATCTCCTCTCTATTGATTCTGCGCCTCCTGACGATTTCTCCCTTCAAAGGCACCTTGTTGATTCCGTAGATGCCTCTGTCACCTTCAACCCCACCCATCTCGGTACACGTGTCGTTGTTGCTCCTTCTCAGGATGCGGCCTCCAGCTTGGCTGCTTTATTCTGCCTTGGCGAGACCCCTGTTTGGGTCTCCAAGAACGCTCGGTTGAAGGCCAGTTTTGGCACTATTCTCCTTCCGCCCCATGTTGCAACCGATGTTCGGAATATTCAGCATATCCTTGAGGCCAAGGGCCATTCTGTCCTCCAGATAGACACGTTTACTCGTCCCACCTCGTGGTCGTCGCCGTCAGCCCCTTTGGGTTGTGAAGATTACTTTTGATGGTAGGACCCTTCCGCCCACTGTCATTCCTGCTGGTGCCAGGTGCTCTGTCCAGGAGTACATTCCTTCTCCTAGGCTCTGTAACAAGTGCTGGAGGTTTGGGCATGGTGCCCTCCGCTGCTCTGGGACTGTCTCTCTCTGTTCTTTGTGGGAAGCGATGGTCACTCTAAGTCGGAGTGCACTTCTCCCCAGGCTCGCTGCCTCAACTGCGGCGAGGCCCATACTACCTTCTCCCGTGCCTGTATCCATTACAAGCTTTAGGCAGACGTCCTCAACTTGAAGCACCGGGAACGTTTATCTTTTCCTGAGACGAGGCGCCAGGTTCGCCGGCTCCCGCCTTATGCTAACTTCTCTTATGCTCACGTGTTGCGCTCTTCCTCTCCTCGTCCTTCCCACCTTCTTCAGACTCACAACTATTTTTGGGCCTTAAACCCTGATACGCCCACTGCCCCCTCCTCTGTTCCTTTGAATTCTGTCCCAAAGGGTCCCCCTCCTGGTCCTCTGTCTATGGTTCCCCTTTTTTCTGCCCGGTCTGTCATGTCTCCTGTGTCATGTCTCCTGTC
>NC_091178.1:42710453-42734820 GCF_040958095.1 Procambarus clarkii | reverse complement strand
TCTCTCTCTCTCTCTCTCTCTCTCTTTTACGAAGTTACGGGGGACATGATCACCACATTCAAGATTCTGAAAGGAATTGATAGGGTAGATAAAGGCAGGTTATTTAACACAAGAGGCACACGCACTAGAGGACACAGGTGGAAAGTGAGTGCCCAAATGAGCCACTTAGAATGAGATATTAGAAAGAACTTTTTTAGTGTCAGAGTGGTTGACAAATGGAATGCATTAGGAAGCAATGTGGTGGAGGCTGAATCCATACACAGTTTCAAGTGTAGATATGATAGAGCCCAATAGGCTCAGGAACCTGTACACCTGTTGATTGACAGTTGAGAGGCGGGACCAAAGAGCCAGAGCTCAACCCCCCTGTAAGCACAACTAGGTGAGTACAACATATCCCAAAATATCTTTTTACCAATATCCCCCCTCCCCCCCCCTGACTTGAGATGAGGTAGATGGCTGAGAAAAATATGAGAGCCAGCGACGTGAGAATATGAGGATGGGCATGAACATGAGGCAGCATGGCCCCATGAGGACACATGGCCCATGAGGCAACATGGCCCCATGAGCCATGAGGCAGCATGGCCGCCCCAGGGACATGATCCACTACGTATATATTCCTTTCCTTAGGGAACGGATCTAATGCGTAAGAATTTTGAATGTATAACTAACAAATTAAGTCACCGTAATGTAGACGTTTTCTAAGCATTAGCTTGGAAAGGTTTGGTGGGTTGATTGGGTTGGGTAAAACAGTATTTTTTTTTTTTTTTATGGAGATGTAGATGGAGGCTGTGCATGCATCTGTTTCATGTGCACGCACGCACGCACACACACACACACACACACACACACACACACACACACACACACACACACACACACACACACACACACACACGCGCGCGCGCACGCACGTGAACACATACGCAAGCACACACAGGTTAAGACTGGTTACACACCTGGAGAAAATTAGGTACTTAATCAAACATCAACATGGCTTCATGAAAGGGAAATCTTGCCTAACAAACCTTTTGGATTTCTATGATAAAATAACGAGGATAAGACAGGACAGAGATGGTTGGGCAGACTGCATATTTCTGGACTGGCAAAAAGCCTTTGATACAGTACCGCACATGAGACTGCTGTTCAAGCTCGAGAGGCAGGCGGGGGTGGGGGGAAAGGTCCTAGCATGGGTAAGGAATTACCTAACAGGAAGGAGCCAAAGAGTTACGGTAAGGGGCGAGAAGTCGGACTGGCGAACAGTAACAAGTGGAGTACCACAAGGATCGGTGCTGGGACCAATTCTATTTCTTGTATATGTTAACGACATGTTTACAGGAGTAGAGTCCTACATGTCGATGTTTGCGGATGACGCAAAGTTGATGAGAAGAGTTGTGACAGATGAGGATTGCAGGATCCTCCAAGAGGACCTGAACAGGTTGCAGAGATGGTCAGAGAAATGGCTACTGGAGTTCAACACGAGCAAATGTAAAGTTATGGAAATGGGACTAGGAAATAGGAGACCAAAGGGACAGTACACAATGAAGGGGAACAGCCTACCTGTGACGACGCGTGAAAGAGACCTGGGTGTGGACGTAACACCTAATCTATCTCCTGAGGCACATATAAATAGGATAACGACAGCAGCGTACTCTACACTGGCAAAAGTTAGAACATCATTCAGAAACCTAAGTAAGGAGGCATTTAGGGCGCTTTACACTGCCTACGTGAGGCCAGTCCTAGAGTATGCCGCCTCATCATTGAGCATGAAGAACCAGATAAGGAAACTGGAAAAGGTTCAGAGGCTCGTCCCAGAATTGCTAGGTATGAGGTATGAAGAGCAACTGAAAGAACTGAACCTAACGACGCTAAAAAAAGAAGGAAGGGGGGAGATATGACAGAGACATATACAATACTTAGCGGGGATTGATAGAGTGCAATTAGACAAATTATTCACAGCGCGAACTAACAGAACAAGGAGGCATGGTTGGAAGATGGAAATTCAAATGAGTCAAAGAGATGTTAGAAGGTTTTCATTAGGGGTAATAATGGGGAATGGAATGAACTAAATTAGGTGGTTGTGGAAACAAACTATATTCGTAATGTTAAAAGTAGTTAACACAGGGAAATTAGGACAGGTAATCTCTAAACAACCGGCGGCCAGAAAGGCGGAATCCACGAGTCTGTGCTCGATCCAGCATACACAGATAGGTGAGTACTCTCTCTCTCTCTCTCCCCCTCCACCCACACCGCCCCCCACACCTCTCTCCGGCCTCCCCCCTGACAGACCACTACCCCCCACCCCCCTCTCCGCGCGGATGGCCGGGAACGATAACATCCAAAATATTCACGACGAGAATAAAACACTGTGATGACATGTTAGGGCGGGACACCCACACACTGGGGTGCACGTCTTCCTCATCGCCAAGGCCCGCACCCAAACCAAGCACAAATATAAAAACACCTTAAATTCATTTTCGAATGCCATCTGATATCATAGCTCGCCCCTATTTTGACCACTTGTCCCCCCCCCCCCCCACACACACACCCCCCTACCCCATGAACTGAGATACCCCCCCTACAACCCCCCCTATTCCTTCCCTTCATTCGATGAGGTCTATTTAACCGAGTGTCAAATATGGAGGAATACCGGTAAGGGACGAACACTCAACCCCATGTGTGACACCACTGCTCACCCCCATGTGTGACACCACTGCTCACCCCCATGTGTGACACCACTGCTCACCCCCATGTGTGACACCACTGCTCACCACCATGTGTGACACCACTGCTCACCACCATGTGTGACACCACTGCTCACCACCATGTGTGACACCACTGCTCACCACCATGTGTGACACCACTGCTCACCACCATGTGTGACACCACTGCTCACCACCATGTGTGACACCACTGCTCACCACCATGTGTGACACCACTGCTCACCACCATGTGTGACACCACTGTTCACCCCCATGTGTGACACCACTGCTCACCACCATGTGTGACACCGCTGCTCACCACCATGTGTGACACCACTGCTCACCACCATGTGTGACACCGCTGCTCACCACCATGTGTGACACCACTGCTCACCACCATGTGTGACACCACTGTTCACCCCCATGTGTGACACCACTGCTCACCACCATGTGTGACACCGCTGCTCACCACCATGTGTGACACCACTGCTCACCCCCATGTGTGACACCACTGCTCACCACCATGTGTGACACCACTGCTCACCACCATGTGTGACACCACTGTTCACCCCCATGTGTGACACCACTGCTCACCACCATGTGTGACACCGCTGCTCACCACCATGTGTGACACCACTGCTCACCACCATGTGTGACACCACTGTTCACCACCATGTATGACACCGCTGCTCACCCCCATGTATGACACCACTGCACACCCCCATGTGTGACACCACTGCTCACCCCCATGTGTGACACCACTGCTCACCACCATGTATGACACCGCTGCTCACCCCCATGTATGACACCACTGCACACCCCCATGTGTGACACCACTGCTCACCACCATGTGTGACACCACTGCACACCCCCATGTGTGACACCACTGCTCACCACCATGTGTGACACCACTGCTCACCACCATGTGTGACACCGCTGCTCACCACCATGCATGACACCACTGCTCACCACCATGCATGACACCACTGCTCACCACCATGTGTGACACCGCTGCTCACCACCATGCATGACACCACTGCTCACCACCATGTATGACACCACTGCTCACCACCATGTGTGACACCGCTGCTCACCACCATGCATGACACCACTGCTCACCACCATGCATGACACCACTGCTCACCCCCATGCGTGACACCGCTGCTCACCACCATGTGTGACACCACTGCTCACCACCATGTGTGACACCACTGTTCAACACCATGTGTGACACCACTGTTCACCACCATGTGTGACACCACTGCTCACCACCATGTGTGACACCACTGCTCACCACCATGCATGACACCACTGCTCACCACCATGTATGACACCACTGCTCACCACCATGTGTGACACCACTGCTCACCACCATGTGTGACACCACTGTTCACCACCATGTGTGACACCGCTGCTCACCCCCATGTGTGACACCACTGCTCACCACAATGTGTGACACCACTGCTCACCCCCATGTGTGACACCGCTGCTCACCACCATGTGTGACACCACTGCTCACCACCATGTGTGACACCACTGCTCACCACCATGTGTGACACCACTGCTCACCACCATGTATGACACCACTGTTCACCACCATGTGTGACACCACTGCTCACCACCATGTATGACACCACTGCTCACCACCATGTATGACACCACTGCTCACCACCATGTATGACACCACTGCTCACCCCCATGTGTGACACCACTGCTCACCCCCATGCATGACACCACTGCTCACCACCATGCATGACACCACTGCTCACCACCATGTGTGACACCACTGCTCACCACCATGCATGACACCACTGCTCACCACCATGTATGACACCACTGTTCACCACCATGTGTGACACCACTGCTCACCACCATGTATGACACCACTGTTCACCACCATGTGTGACACCACTGCTCACCACCATGTGTGACACCACTGCTCACCACCATGTGTGACACCACTGCTCACCACCATGTGTGACACCACTGCTCACCACCATGTGTGACACCACTGCTCACCACCATGTATGACACCACTGCTCACCACCATGCATGACACCACTGCTCACCACCATGTATGACACCACTGCTCACCACCATGTGTGACACCACTGCTCACCACCATGCATGACACCACTGCTCACCCCCATGTGTGACACCGCTGCTCACCACCATGTGTGACACCACTGCTCACCCCCATGTATGACACCACTGCTCACCACCATGTATGACACCACTGCTCACCACCATGTATGACACCACTGCTCACCACCATGTGTGACACCACTGCTCACCACCATGTATGACACCACTACTCATCACCATGTTTGACACCACTGCTCACCAACATGCATGACACCACTGCTCACCACCATGCATGACACCCGCCTTAAAGGGACACTCTCCAACAGAACACCTGCCCGGCCAAGGCAGGTGTTCATTGATTTCGGGCGTGAGGCTAGCACTGGTGTGGCACTGGTGTGGCACTGGTGTGGCACTGGTGTGGTATTGGTGTGGCACTGGTGGTGTAGCACAGGTGGTGTGGCACTGGTGGTGTGACACTGGTGGTGTGGCACTGGTGGTGTAGCACTGGTGGTGTGACACTGGTGCTGTGGCACTGGTGGTGTTACACTGGTGTGACACTGGTGGTGTGGCACTGGTGGTGTGGTACTGGTGTGGTACTGGTGTGGTACTGGTGTGGCACTGGTGGTGTAGCACTGAAGGTGTGGCACTGGTGGTGTGACACTGGTGCTGTGGCACTGGTGGTGTTACACTGGTGTGACACTGGTGGTGTTACACTGGTGGTGTTTCACTGGTGGTGTGGCACTGGTGGTGTGACACTGCTGGTGTTACACTGGTGGTGTGACACTGGTGGTGTGGCACTGGTGGTGTGACACTGGTGGTGTTACACTTGTGGTGTGGCACTGGTGGTGTGGCACTGGTGGTGTGACACTGGTGGTGTTACACTGGTGGTGTGACACTGGTGGTGTGGCACTGGTGGTGTGGCACTGGTGGTGTGGCACTGGTGGTGTTACACTGGTGGTGTGGCACTGATGTGACACTGGTGGTGTGGCACTGGTGATGTGACACTGGTGGTGTGGCAATGATGGTGTGACACTGGTGGTGTGGCACTGATGTGACACTGGTGGTGTGGCACTGGTGATGTGACACTGGTGGTGTGACACTGGTGGTGTGACACTGATGGTGTGACACTGGCGGTGTGACACTGGTGGTGTGGCACTGGTGGTGTGGCACTGGTGATGTGACACTGATGGTGTGACACTGGTGGTGTGGCACTGGTGATGTGACACTGATGGTGTGACACTGGTGGTGTGACACTGGTGGTGTGACACTGATGGTGTGACACTGGTGGTGTGGCACTGATGGTGTGACACTGGTGGTGTGACACTGGTGGTGTGGCACTGGTGGTATGACACTGGTGGTGTGGCACTGGTGGTGTGACACTGGTGGTGTTACACTGATGGTGTGACACTGGTGGTGTTACACTGGTGGTGTGACACTGGCGGTGTGACACTGGTGGTGTTACACTGGTGGTGTTACACTGGTGGTGTGACACTGGCGGTGTGACACTGGTGGTGTTACACTGGTGGTGTTACACTTGTGGTGTGGCACTGATGGTGTGACACTGGTGGTGTGACACTGGTGGTGTGGCACTGGTGGTGTGACACTGATGGTGTGACACTGGTGGTGTGACACTGGTGGTGTTACACTGGTGGTGTTACACTGGTGGTGTGACACTGGTGGTGTTACACTGGTGGTGTGACACTGGTGGTGTGACACTGGTGGTGTTACACTGATGGTGTGACACTGGTGGTGTGACACTGGTTGTGTGACACTGATGGTGTGACACTGGTGGTGTTACACTGATGGTGTGACACTGGTGGTGTGGCACTGGTGGTGTGGCACTGGTGGTGTTACACTGGTGGTGTGACACTGGTGGTGTGACACTGGTGGTGTGGCACTGATGGTGTCGCCACTGGTGGTGTGACACTGATGGTGTGACACTGGTGGTGTTACACTGATGGTGTGGCACTGGTGGTGTGGCACTGGTGGTGTGACACTGGTGGTGTGACACTGGTGGTGTTACACTGATGGTGTGGCCACTGGTGGTGTGACACTGATGGTGTGACACTGGTGGTGTTACACTGATGGTGTGACACTGGTGGTGTTACACTGATGGTGTGACACTGATGGTGTGACACTGGTGGTGTGACACTGGTGGTGTGGCACTGATGGTGTGGCCACTGGTGGTGTTACACTGGTGGTGTGACACTGATGGTGTGACACTGGTGGTGTGGCACTGGTGGTGTTACACTGATGGTGTGACACTGGTGGTGTTACACTTGTGGTGTGACACTGGTGGTGTGGCACTGGTGGTGTGACACTGGTGGTGTGACACTGATGGTGTGACACTGGTGGTGTTACACTGGTGGTGTTACACTGGTGGTGTGACACTGGTGGTGTGGCACTGGTGGTGTGACACTGGTGGTGTTACACTGATGGTGTGACACTGGTGGTGTGACACTGGTGGTGTGGCACTGGTGGTGTGACACTGGTGGTGTGACACTGGTGGTGTGGCACTGGTGGTGTGGCACTGGTGGTGTGGCACTGGTGGTGTGGCACTGGTGGTGTGGCACTGGTGGTGTGGCACTGATGTGACACTGGTGGTGTGGCACTGGTGATGTGACACTGGTGGTGTGGCACTGATGGTGTGACACTGGTGGTGTGGCACTGATGGTGTGACACTGGTGGTGTGACACTGATAGTGTGGCCACTGGTGGTGTGGCACTGGTGGTGTTACACTGATGGTGTGACACTGGTGGTGTTACACTGGTGGTGTGACACTGGTGGTGTGGCACTGGTGGTGTGACACTGGTGGTGTGACACTGATGGTGTGACACTGGTGGTGTTACACTGGTGGTGTGACACTGGTGGTGTGGCACTGGTGGTGTGACACTGGTGGTGTTACACTGATGGTGTGACACTGGTGGTGTGACACTGGTGGTGTGGCACTGGTGGTGTGACACTGGTGGTGTGACACTGGTGGTGTGGCACTGGTGGTGTGGCACTGGTGGTGTGGCACTGGTGGTGTGGCACTGATGTGACACTGGTGGTGTGGCACTGGTGATGTGACACTGGTGATGTGGCACTGATGGTGTGACACTGGTGGTGTGGCACTGATGGTGTGACACTGGTGGTGTGACACTGGTGGTGTGACACTGGTGGTGTGGCACTGGTGGTGTGGCCCCTGGTGGTGTGACACTGGTGGTGTGGCACTGATGGTGTGACACTGGTGGTGTGGCACTGGTGGTGTGACACTGGTAGTGTGGCACTGGTGTGACACTGGTAGTGTGGCACTGATGGTGTGGCACTGGTGGTGTGACACTGGTGGTGTGACACTGGTGGTGTGGCACTGATGGTGTGACACTGGTGGTGTGGCACTGGTGGTGTGACACTGGTAGTGTGGCACTGGTGTGACACTGGTAGTGTGGCACTGATGGTGTGACACTGGTGGTGTTACACTGGTGGTGTGGCACTTGTGGTGTGACACTGGTGGTGTGGCACTGGTGGTGTGACACTGGTGGTATGACACTGGTGGTGTGACACTGGTGGTGTGGCACTGGTGTGACACTGGTAGTGTGGCACTGATGTGACACTGGTAGTGTGGCACTGGTGTGACACTGGTAGAGTGACACTGGTGGTGTGGCACTGATGGTGTGACACTGGTGGTGTGACACTGGTGGTGTGACACTGGTGGTGTGACACTGGTGGTGTGGCACTGGTGGTGTGACACTGGTGGTGTGACACTGGTGGTGTGACACTGGTGGTGTGACACTGATGGTGTGACACTGGTGGTGTGGCACTGGTGGTGTGGCACTGGTGGTGTGGCACTGGTGGTGTGACACTGGTGGTGTGGCCACTGGTGGCGGCCCCCATACTGGAGGGTGGCAGCCCCCATACTGGAGGGTGGCAGCCACCATACTGGAGGGTGGCAGCCCTCATACTGGAGGGTGGCAGCCCTCATACTGGAGGGTGGCAGCCCCCATACTGGAGGGTGGCAGCCCCCATACTGGAGTGTGGCAGCCCTCATACTGGAGGGTGGCAGCCACCATACTGGAGGGTGGCAGCCCTCATACTGGAGGGTGGCAGCCCCCATACTGGAGGGTGGCAGCCCTCATACTGGAGGGTGGCAGCCCCCATACTGGAGTGTGGCAGCCCTCATACTGGAGGGTGGTGGCCCACATACTGGAGGGTGGTGGCCCCAATACTGGAGGGTGGCAGCCCCCATACTGAAGGGTGGCAGCCCTCATACTGGAGGGTGGTGGCCCTCATACTGGAGGGTGGTGGCCCTCATACTGGAGGGTGGCGGCCCTCATACTGGAGGGTGGTGGCCCCCATACTGGAGGGTGGCGGCCCCCATAGTGGAGGGTGGCAGCCCCCATACTGGAGGGTGGCAGCCCTCATACTAGAGGGTGGTGGCCCTCATACTGGAGGGTGGCGGCCCTCATACTGGAGGGTGGTGGCCCCCATACTGGAGGGTGGCAGCCCTCATACTGGAGGGTGGCTGCCCTTATACTGGAGGGTGGCAGCCCTCATACTGGAGGGGGGCAGCCATCACACTGGAGGGTGGCAGCCCCCATACTGGAGGGTGGCAGCCCTCATACTGGAGGGTGGCAGCCCTCATACTAGAGGGTGGCAGCCCTCATACTGGAGGGTGGCAGCCCTCATACTGGAGGGTGGCAGCCCCCATACTGGAGGGTGGCAGCCCCCATACTGGAGGGTGGCAGCCCCCATACTGGAGGGTGGCAGCCCACATACTGGAGGGTGGCAGCCCCCATACTGGAGGGTGGCAGCCCCCATACTGGAGGGTGGCAGCCCCCATACTGGAGGGTGGCAGCCCCCATACTGGAGGGTGGCAGCCCACATACTGGAGGGTGGCAGCCCCCATACTGGAGGGTGGCAGCCCCCATACTGGAGGGTGGTAGCCCCCATACTGGGGGGTGGCAGCCACCATACTGGAGGGTGGCAGCCATCATACTGGAGGGTGGCAGCCCCCATACTGGAGGGTGGCAGCCACCATACTGGAGGGTGGCAGCCCCCATACTGGAGGGTGGCAGCCATCATACTGGAGGGTGGCAACCCCCATACTGGAGGATGGCAGCCCTCATACTGGAGGGTGGCAGCCACCATACTGGAGGGTGGCAGCCCCCATACTGGAGGGTGGCAGCCCCCATACTGGAGGATGGCAGCCATCATACTGGAGGGTGGCAGCCCCCATACTGGAGGGTGGCAGCCCCCATACTGAAGGGTGGCAGCCCTCATACTGGAGGGTGCCGGCCCTCATACTGGAGGGTGGTGGCCCTCATACTGGAGGGTGGCGGCCCTCATACTGGAGGGTGGTGGCCCCCATACTGGAGGGTAGCGGCCCCCATACTGGAGGGTGGCAGCCCCCATACTGGAGGGTGGCAGCCCTCATACTGGAGGGTGGTGGCCCTCATACTGGAGGGTGGCGGCCCTCATACTGGAGGGTGGTGGCCCCCATACTGGAGGGTGGCAGCCCTCATACTGGAGGGTGGCTGCCCTTATACTGGAGGGTGGCAGCCCTCATACTGGAGGGGGGCAGCCATCATACTGGAGGGTGGCAGCCCCCATACTGGAGGGTGGCAGCCCTCATACTGGAGGGTGGCAGCCCTCATACTAGAGGGTGGCAGCCCTCATACTGGAGGGTGGCAGCCCTCATACTGGAGGGTGGCAGCCCCCATACTGGAGGGTGGCAGCCCCCATACTGGAGGGTGGCAGCCCCCATACTGGAGGGTGGCAGCCCACATACTGGAGGGTGGCAGCCCCCATACTGGAGGGTGGCAGCCCCCATACTGGAGGGTGGCAGCCCCCATACTGGAGGGTGGCAGCCCCCATACTGGAGGGTGGCAGCCCCCATACTGGAGGGTGGCAGCCCCCATACTGGAGGGTGGCAGCCCCCATACTGGAGGGTGGCAGCCCACATACTGGAGGGTGGCAGCCCCCATACTGGAGGGTGGCAGCCCCCATACTGGAGGGTGGCAGCCCCCATACTGGAGGGTGGCAGCCACCATACTGGAGGGTGGCAGCCATCATACTGGAGGGTGGCAGCCCCCATACTGGAGGGTGACAGCCACCATACTGGAGGGTGGCAGCCCCCATACTGGAGGGTGGCAGCCACCATACTGGAGGGTGGCAGCCCCCATACTGGAGGGTGGCAGCCATCATACTGGAGGGTGGCAGCCCCCATACTGGAGGATGGCAGCCCTCATACTGGAGGGTGGCAGCCACCATACTGGAGGGTGGCAGCCCCCATACTGGAGGGTGGCAGCCCCCATACTGGAGGATGGCAGCCATCATACTGGAGGGTGGCAGCCCCCATACTGGAGGGTGGCAGCCCTCATACTGGAGGGTGGCAGCCACCATACTGGAGGGTGGCAGCCCCCATACTGGAGGATGGCAGCCATCATACTGGAGGGTGGCAGCCCCCATACTGGAGGGTGGCAGCCCTCATACTGGAGGGTGGCAGCCACCATACTGGAGGGTGGCAGCCCCCATACTGGAGGGTGGCAGCCCCCATACTGGAGGGTGGCAGCCATCATACTGGAGGGTGGCAGCCATCATACTGGAGGGTGGCAGCCCCCATACTGGAGGGTGGCAGCCACCATACTGGAGGGTGGCAGCCCCCATACTGGAGGGTGGCAGCCACCATACTGGAGGGTGGCAGCCCCCATACTGGAGGGTGGCAGCCATCATACTGGAGGGTGGCAGCCCCCATACTGGAGGGTGGTAGCCCCCATACTGGAGGGTGGCAGCCCCCATACTGGAGGGTGGTAGCCCCCATACTGGAGGGTGGCAGCCCCCCTTACTGGAGGGTGACAGCCCTCATACTGGAGGGTGGCAGCCCCCATACTGGAGGGTGGCAGCCCCCATACTGGAGGGTGACAGCCCTCATACTGGAGGGTGGTAGCCCCCATACTGGAGGGTGGCAGCCCCCCTTACTGGAGGGTGACAGCCCCCATACTGGAGGGTGGCAGCCCCCATACTGGAGGGTGGCAGCCACCATACTGGAGGGTGGTAGCCCTCATACTGGAGGGTGACAGCCCTCATACTGGAGGGTGGCAGCCCCCCTTACTGGAGGGTGACAGCCCTCATACTGGAGGGTGGCAGCCCCCATACTGGAGGGTGGCAGCCACCATACTGGAGGGTGGTAGCCCTCATACTGGAGGGTGGCAGCCCTCATACTGGAATGTGGCAGCCCTCATACTGGAGGGTGGCAGCCCTCATACTGGAGGGTGACAGCCCCCATACTGGAGGGTGGTAGCCCCCATACTGGAGAGTGGTGGCCCTCATACTGGAGGGTGGCAGCCCCCATACTGGAGGGTGGCAGCCCCCATACTGGAGGGTGGCAGCCACCATACTGGAGGGTGGCAGCCCCCCTTACTGGAGGGTGACAGCCCCCATACTGGAGGGTGGCAGCCCCCATACTGGAGGGTGGCAGCCACCATACTGGAGGGTGGTAGCCCTCATACTGGAGGGTGACAGCCCTCATACTGGAGGGTGGCAGCCCCCCTTACTGGAGGGTGACAGCCCTCATACTGGAGGGTGGTAGCCCCCATACTGGAGGGTGGCAGCCCCCATACTGGAGGGTGGTAGCCCCCATACTGGAGGGTGGCAGCCCTTATACTGGAGGGTGGCAGCCCTCATACTGGAGGGTGGCAGCCCCCATACTGGAGGGTGGCAGCCCTCATACTGGAGGGTGGTGGCCCTCATACTGGAGGGTGGCAACCCCCATACTGGAGGGTGGCAGCCACCATACTGGAGGGTGGCAGCCCCCATACTGGAGGGTGGCAGCCCCTATACTGGAGGGTGGCAGCCCCCATACTGGAGGAAGGGTTGCAGGCAGTGTGAGGGAGGGGGGGGGGTAACAACCCAACTACACAGCCTCAGACAGTACTGACGGAGAGTACTCCACCTGCTGGGTAATACAGAACTACTTAACAACCCCCCCCCCCAGTCAACAATCAAGGCCTGGTAGTTCGTCAGCCACCTTGACTACCTCTCCTGCCTCTCGACTACCTCTCCTAATTAACTACAACCGTTAATTACTTCCTTAATTAGCAATTATACTTCTTAAGTACTAACAATGTGCTATTTATCTTCCTTAAGAGTTGTTATTATTGGTGATTTGTGAAAGTGTGTACTCACCTAGTTGTGCTTGCGGGGGTTGAGCTCTGGCTCTTTGGTCCCGCCTCTCAACCGTCAATCAACAGGTGTACAGGTTCCTGAGCCTATTGGGCTCTATCATATCTACACTTGAAACTGTGTATGGAGTCAGCCTCCACCACATCACTTCCTAATGCATTCCATTTGTCAACCACTCTGACACTAAAAAAGTTCTTTCTAACGTCCCTGTGGCTCATGTGGGTACTCAGTTTCCACCTGTGTCCCCTGTGTGTTTGTGTGTGTGTGTGCGTGTGTGTGTGCGTGTGCGTGTGTGTGTGTGTGTGTGTGTGTGTGTGTGTGTGTGCGTGTGTGTGTGTGTGTGTGTGTGTGTGTGTGTGTGTGTGTGTGTGTGTGTGTGTGTGTGTGTATGTGTGTGTTTCAGAGTTTTTCTGTATCTGTGTCTGTTTTAATAAAATTTCAAAGTTTGCAGAGAAGGGATTCAGTATTACTAATTTACAAAACGTTGCTGCTTTCTGTTGAGGTGATAAACACCAGTTAGTTCACTCTCTCTTATTTCAGGTTGACGTGAGAGCATGAGAGAGAGAGAGAGAGAGAGAGAGAGAGAGAGAGAGAGAGAGAGAGAGAGAGAGAGAGAGAGAGAGAGAGAGAGAGAGAGAGAGAGAGAGAGAGACAGACAACAGAGGTCTACTATCATCACTCTCCTCTTAAGACCACCCAGTTAACGCCTCTACACACATCTAACATAATAACCAACCTGAAATGTATATGACTTTGGGAATGGCTGTTCTAGACGCCCTGACCATGGTATCTTGGAGGCGGCTCAAGAACCCATCATGTGCCTCTGTAACCCCCTGCCACCACCCCCCACACGATGGGTATGGGGTGCATAATACAGAAAGAAATTGAAATTGATTGCTTAAGAAGTTTAAACTCTTCAAGACAGGTGGGTGTGGGAAGTGTCAGGTGAATTAGGAAGAGATATATGGCAGGAAGGCGACTCCAGTTTCTCCAAGAATTCTCAAATCATTCTCAAATGAGCTTGTAAATCATTCTTTTATACACAGCTTAACGAGAGTGACTCTTGTCTGTTGATATTGTTATCAATCTCGTTAACTTGTGAATAAAAGAATGTAAATTTACTTTTAATAATGTGTATTATTTACAGACTTTGCTTGACAATGGGGACTCCTTTATCGCCAATGCTTTCAAACTTGAACATGGAATTTTTCGAAAAGAAATCTATTTCATAAATTACTCCTGGAATCATTCCATGGTTTAGATATGTTGATGATGGGCGCCTGACAGCTGAGAGGACAGCGCTTCGGATTCGTAGTCTTGAAATTCCGGGTTCGATCCCCGGTGGAGGCGGAGACAAATGGGCAAAACGTTTCTTTCACCCTATGCCCCTGTTACCTAGCAGTAAAATAGGTACCCGGGTGTTAGTCAGCTGTCACGGGCTGCTTCCTGTGGGTGGAGGCCTGGTCTAGGACCGGGCCGCGGGGACACTAAAAAGCCCCGAAATCATCTCAGGATCTCAAGATAAGGCCTTGAAACATTTTGGTATACATGTATTATTTACTTACGAAAATACAGTTGGAAAACTATTAGTTAGAAACAGTCGTCGTAGTGATAATTGTGTCAGTTACATGACACGTGAAGATGAAGGAGTTCACCACTACTTAGCTAAACTTCACATCTCTCATGACTACCCAACTAAAAGGTTATGACTACTCTAGTTAAATTTAAATTGAAATCTCCTTTGTAATTTGCATATGGGATAGTGATTAAATAATTAGATAACTTGCTAAAGTGATCCAGTGTGTACTAACTGAGCGTCCTGGGTGTACTAAGTGAGCGTCCTGGGTGTACTAACTGAGCGTCCTGGGTATACTAACTGAGCGTCCTGGGTGTAATAACTGAGCGTCCTGGGTGTACTAACTGAGCGTCCTGGGTGTACTAACTGAGCGTCCTGGGTGTAATAACTGAGCGTCCTGGGTGTAATAACTGAGCGTCCTGGGTGTAATAACTGAGCGTCCTGGGTGTAATAACTGAGCGTCCTGGGTGTACTAACTGAGCGTCCTGGGTGTACTAATGGAAAGTTGAATAAACACTGACAGGAACACTTGGGCATTATCAACAGGATTTACTACGCTTATGGGTTATTTACATTGTATTGCGTGTGCAAGGATTCACAATTTGTGTGCAATACTGCACATCAGACTGAATGATTAATAGGACAAATATTAGACCCAGAAATATCGGCTTATCATATGTTGTTGAACATATATCAAGAAGTGATTTGCACCTCAGTTGCAAACAGCATCTATGCGACTTAAAGAAATAAGTTAGGAAGTAATTAATGCTCTGGGAGATGTTGTCTTTCTAGATGTTACTGTGTACTCACCTAGCTGTGTCTGCGGGGTGTTGAGCTCTGGCTCTTCGGTCCCGCCTGTGTTGTCAGGTTGCTGGAGCAGGTTGACAGAGGTAACAGTGTTGCCAAGTCTTGAAAGTGACAGTTAAAGAGACCGGATGGAAGTGCTATCTTCAAATTACTACCTTTTATTGTGTTAGATTTTGTGTTATACATGTGTAGGGGAGTGCTAGCATTTAGTGAGGCGGAGGCCCGGTCTCTGTAACCAGGAGGCCCGGTCTCTAACCAGCCCCCCCCCCCTGGGTGGTGGTCTGGTCAGTCACGCTCTTAGACGCTGCTGCTAGTATTCTGAGCCAGAAGTAACAGCCAGATTGATCTGGTCTCCTTTGGAAGTGTTTATCAACAAAACGAGATCGAATCTAGTAAATAAAACACAAAAGACACACACACACACACACACACACACACACACATGCACACACACACACACACACACACACACACACACACACACACACACACACACACACACACACACACACAGGCGGGACCTTTGTGAGGCGGGACCAAAAGAGCCAGAGCTCAACCCCCGCAAACACAACTAGGTGAGTACACACACACACACACACACACACACATGCACACACAAACACACACACACACATGCACACACAAACACACACACACACACACACACACACACACACACACACACACACACACACACACACACACACACACACACACACACACACACACACACACACACACACACACACACACACACACACACACACAAACACACACACACAGCAGTCCACATCTCGACCATATACAAACATAAACACTATCTCACCCCCAAAGATTTGGGGGGAAACAGGTGGCAGAAGCTGAGCGCACTTACCGTGTCCGGGTGTAAGGGCGAAGATGTGAAGCAGGAGCCACCATCCTGGGTGGTGCAGGAGAGGCCCGTCACCCATGGTCCTTCACAGACCACGTTATCTTCTCTTTATGTCTTCCTCTCCGCAGACTCACTCCATCTTCCTCTTCCTTCGGTCTTATACACACTTTAGCGAATATTCACAACACTCACAGGGTTCGCCACATCATTTACAACACTTCATTTTGGTATATGCGGGAACCATTCACTTGTTTGACGTGCTGGTGGTACACGTCTACGTAGTCAACATGGTGGTGGTAGACGTCTAGACGCTTACCAGGCACGTCACAACGGTTGGCCAGCGTGTGCGGCGGCACGGCGCGCTACCTCACCCGCTGCAGAAGACCCCGGCCGGGCTACACTACAACACAACAACGGCACATTATCTCCACTCGTACATCTTTCCCTTATCTAAACGGCCGCGGTCCGTTTTCCGTGAATTTCTGGCGAGATGTATGGTGGCGCGGTGCGTTCACTGCCACTTAAATAATCGCCGCCCGTTCGAATTCCGTTCGAACGGAACAAGGGTGTTGGTGAGCCATGGTCGCCCGGTGTGAGTGCTTCCCACCTCCCCTCCCCCCAAAAAAAACACTTATTTGACACTTAAATGAACACACTCAGGCTACTGGGGAGCACCTCCACGCACTTAACGAGTGCGATACTCGCTGCTCACACACCCAGGAAGACAGTGAGATGACTTAACGGTTGGGCCAGAGTCCGGGTGACCACTGTGGTGTCCGGCCTGACCACACTGGTCGAGTCAGACCATCACCCTGCCACACTCGGGGCAGCAGTGTGAGCACAACCGTCTCTGCCAGCCTCCCACAAGCACACTCTCTCTGTAAAGACAAAACAACAACATCAACTTGAGAGATCTAGACTAAGTGAGGAAAATATAAAGATAAATTTTTATTATAAAACTTATTTATTGAAATGAACCTTGGCAGACTACAGGTCCGAGTGGCGGTACCTGCCGGCCCGAGTGGCGGTACCTGCCGGCCCGAGTGGCGGCACCTGCCGGCCCGAGTGGCGGTAACTGCCGGCCCGAGTGGCGGTACCTGCCGGCCCGAGTGGCGGTACCTGCCGGCCCGAGTGGCGGTACCTGCCGGCCCGAGTGGCGGCACCTGCCGGCCCGAGTGGCGGTAACTGCCGGCCCGAGTGGCGGTACCTGCCGGCCCGAGTGGCGGTACCTGCCGGCCCGAGTGGCGGTACCTGCCGGCCCGAGTGGCGGTAACTGCCGGCCCGAGTGGCGGTACCTGCCGGCCCGAGTGGCGGTACCTGCCGGCCAGGTGTTATGACACCACGTGACACCCGTCATATATATGACATGACACCTGTCACATACCAGCACCTGCCACATACCAACATCTGCCACATACCAACACCTGCCACATACCGAAACATACATTACACTACACATACACACATTACCAGTGTACACGGTGACGTTAGAGCAGAGTGTGGCCCTTATGATTCACAGTTGTCTCAGACACATGTTTACCACACCAGCAGGATGTGAAGATGTTAGGTGGAACCCTGGAGGTGGAGCGTTGAAGGGGGGGGGGGCAGGTGTTAGTGGAACACTGAAGGGAACAAGGACGGGTGGAACACACGGGGATGGAGATGTGTGTGTGTGTGGGGGGAGGGGGGGGGGAGAGAGGGGGGGAGAGAGGGGGGGAGGGGTAATGCAACATCACCATGGCACAAAATCAATAAACAGTATGAATATTATGGAAGACGTTATCTGCCTCCGCCGGAAATTGGTACCTGCGGGTGTTGGTCGATAAGAGACTGGTGAATACTGGGGAAATTGTCAAGCGCCAGCTGTTGAACTACCCGGTACTCGCCTGTTAGACACACACACACACACACACACACACACACACACACACACACACACACACACACACACACACACACCTTCCCGCCGGAATGTCGCGTAAATAGGATCTAGCGCCGAAACATTGACTTGAAACAAGCGGGAGAAGCTGCTGGGCTGTCTTCAAACTACGTGTCTAACCACGTGGCGACCTTAAGTAGCCGATACGAATGGTCACACAAGTGGCTACTATAGTGTTCAACCCCAGTAAGTGCAAGGTTATGATACTGAGGAACGAAACATCATCATCACAGTTATGAGACTAAGAATGACAAAGGAAAGTGATTGTAATGTTGCGTATATGTTAAATAAAATAGAATGAAATAATACAGTATGTTTATATAATTTATGCAGCAGGTGGACGGGAAGTCAGTCATATATGGAGCCTAGAATTACCAGGTACCGGTACTGGCGACACCGGTACTGGCCGCACTGGTACTGGCCACACTGGTACTGGCCGCACCGATACTGGCCACACTGGTACTGACTGCACTGGTACTGGCCACACCGGTACTGGCCGCACCGGTACTGGCCACACTGGTACTGACTGCACTGGTACTGGCCGCACCGGTACTGACTGCACTGGTACTGGCCGCTCCGGTACTGGCCGCACCGGTACTGCCCGCTCCGGTACTGGCCACACCGGTACTGACCGCACCAGTACTGACCGCACCGGTACTGACTGCACTGGTACTGGCCGCACCGGTACTGGCCACACTGGTACTGACTGCACTGGTACTGGCCGCACCGGTACTGACCGCTCCGGTACTGGCCGCACCGGTACTGGCCGCACCGGTACTGACCGCACCAGTACTGACCGCACCGGTACTGGCCGCACCGGTACTGACCGCACCAGTACTGACCGCACCGGTACTGGCCACACCGGTACTGGCCGCACCGGTACTGACCGCACCAGTACTGACCGCACCGGTACTGGCCACACCGGTACTGGCCGCACCGGTACTGACCGCACCGGTACTGACCGCACCAGTACTGACCGCACCGGTACTGGCCACACCGGTACTGGCCGCACCGGTACTGACCGCACCGGTACTGGCCACACCGGTACTGACCACACCGGTACTGGCCACACCGGTACTGGCCACACCGGTACTGGCCACACCGGTACTGGCCGCACTGGTACTGGCCACACCGGTACTGGCCACACCGGTACTGGCCACATCGGTACTGGCCACACCGGTACTGGCCACACCGGTACTGACCACACCGGTACTGGCCACACCGGTACTGACCGCACCGGTACTGACCGCACCGGTACTGGCCACACCGGTACTGACCGCACCGGTACTGGCCACACCGGTACTGACCGCACCGGTACTGGCCACACCGGTACTGACCGCACCGGTACTGGATGCACCGGTACTGGCCACACCGGTACTGGCCACACCGGTACTGGCCGCACCTGTACTGACCGCACCGGTACTGACCGCACCGGTACTGGCCACACCGGTACTGGCCACACCGGTACTGGCCGCACCGGTACTGACCGCACCGGTACTGACCGCACCAGTTCACCTAGCAGTAAATAGGTACCTGGGAGTTAGACAGCTGCTACGGGCTGTTTCCTGAGGACCCTGTACCAAAAAAGACCGGGCCGCGGGGATGCTAAGCCCAGAAATCACCTCAAGATAACTTCAAGATAACCTGAAGATAACCTCAAGACAGGCTAGGAAAGTTTTTACTACTCTGACGAAGATAAACTTTTCAAACACAAGACTCCTGGAATAGATTTCAAAAAATTCTAAAACTTTACGAAGATGTACTGGCTCCACCACACGAGTCGAACCCTGAGAGTCCAGGATGAGGGGCTAAGTCTCGGCCGCTCGGCCAAGGACAATAGCCCTTCTGCAGGTGTTATAGCATTGTATTGTCACCAACCCCGTTACCACAACTTGTCAATCCTTCACAGGTACAACCACGTCTATACTGAATCAAAAATTCTTTAGTCTCCTCTTTTGCTGCAAAAAAAAATACTTTAGAATCAAGTCAAAGAAGCGACGATAAATTGGATTAAAAATTCAATACATGGGCCAATGATTAGACTCGCGTGTGCACGCGCGTGAACCACACCAGCACACGCAGTCAGCCTTAAACTGACGCACTCTACTCCTCTAATATTTACAGCCACACTCATCAATACTTCACCGGACCACGTGTACAATATTGACCAGTGTTTAGGGTCATTATTTACAGAGATCAGCACGGAATGGTTGGCGTCTCCGGCCTCGAGTGGTCACTATAGTTATGGTGACCACACCACCAGGCCGACCACCACGTGTCCCTCCATACTGGACCACTAGCAAGTCCACTGTGCTCCACCACGGACCGAAACGTCGTCGGCTACCTTGTCTTGTGGTGTGTGTGTGTGTGTGTGTGTGTGTGTGTGTGTGTGTGTACTCACCTATATACTCACCTATATGTGCTTGCAGGATCGAGCATTGACTCTTGGATCCCGCCTTTCTAGCTATCGGTTGTTTACAGCAATGACTCCTGTCCCATTTCCCTATCATACCTAGTTTTAAAAGTATGAATAGTATTTGCTTCCACAACCTGTTCCCCAAGTGCATTCCATTTTTCTACCACTCTCACGCTAAAAGAAAACTTCCTAACATCTCTGTGACTCATCTGAGTTTCCAGTTTCCACCCATGTCCCCTCGTTCTGTTATTATTACGTGTGAACATTTCATCTATTTCCACTTTGTCAATTCCCCTGAGTATTTTATTTGTCCCTATCATATCTCCTCTCTCCCTTCTTTTCTCTAGTGTCGTAAGGTTCAGTTCCTTCAGCCGCTCTTCATATCCCATCCCTCGTAACTCTGGGACAAGCCTCGTCGCAAACCTCTGAACCTTCTCCAGTTTCTTTATGTGTTTCTTCAGGTGGGGGCTCCATGATGGCGCGGCATACTCTAAGACGGGTCTCACGTAGGCAGTGTAAAGCGCCCTAAAAGCTTCCTCATTTAGGTTTCTGAATGAAGTTCTAATTTTCGCCAGTGTAGAGTACGCTGCTGTCGTTATCCTATTTATATGTGCCTCAGGAGTTAGATTAGGTGTCACATCCACTCCCAGGTCTCTTTCTCGAATCGTTACAGGTAGGCTGTTCCCCTTCATTGTGTACTGTCCCTTTGGTCTCCTGTCACCTTATCCCATTTCCAAAACTTTACATTTACTGGTGTTAAACACCAGTAGCCATTTCCCTGACCATCTCTGCAGCCTGTTTAAGTCCTCTTGGAGGATCCTACAATCCTCGTCTGTCACAACTCTTCTCATTAATTTTGCGTCATCTGCAAACATTGACATGTATGATTCCACTCCTGTAAACATATCATTTACGTAAATTAGAAAGAGGATTGGTCCCAGCACCGATCTTTGAGGATCCTTGATCCTTGTGTGTGTGTGTGTGTGTGTGTTTACTAGTTGTGTTTACTAGTTGTGTTTTTGCGGGGGTTGAGCTTTGCTCTTTCGGCCCGCCTCTCAACTGTCAATCAACTGTTTACTAACTACTTTTTTTTTTTTTTTTTTTTTTTTTTTTTTTTTTTTTTTTCCCACACCACACACACATACACACACACCCCAGGAAGCAGCCCGTGACAGCTGACTAACTCCCAGGTACCTATTTACTGCTAGGTAACAGGGGCACTTAGGGTGAAAGAAACTTTGCCCATTTGTTTCTGCCTCGTGCGGGAATCGAACCCGCGCCACAGAATTACGAGTCCTGCGCGCTATCCACCAGGCTACGAGGCCCCCACGAGTGTGTGTGTGTGTGTGTGTGTGTGTGTGTGTGTGTGTGTGTGTGTGTGTGTGTGTGTGTGTGAGTGTGTGTGTGTGTGTGTGTGTGTGTGTGTGTGTGTGTGTGTGTGTGTACGTGTGTGTGTGTGTGCGCGCGTGTGTGTGTGTGTGTACGTGTGTGTGTGTGTGTGTGTGTGTGTGTGTGTGTGTGTGTGTGAGTGTGTGTGTGTGTGTGTGTGTGTGTGTGTGTGTGTGTGTGTGTGTGTGTGAGTGTGAGTGTGAGTGTGAGTGTGTGTGTGTGTGTGTGTGTGTGTGTGTGTGTGTGTGTGTGTGTGTGTGTGAGTGTGTGAGTGTGTGAGTGTGTGAGTGTGTGTGTGTGCGCGTGTGTGTGTGTGTGTGTGTGTGTACGTGTGTACTCACCTAGTTGTACTCACCTAGTTGTGTTTGCGGGGGTTGAGCTCTGGCTCTTTGGTCCCGCCTCTCAACCGTCAATCAACAGGTGTACAGATTCCTGAGCCTATCGGGCTCTGTCATATCTACACTTGAAACTGTGTATGGAGTGAGCCTCCACCACATCACCCCCTAATGCATTCCATTTCTCAACCACTCTGACACTAAAAAAGTTCTTTCTAATATCTCTGTGGCTCATTTGGGCACTCAGTTTCCACCTGTGTCCCCTTGTGCGTGTTCCCCTTGTGTTAAATAGACTGTCTTTATCTACCCTATCAATCCCCTTCAGAATCTTGAATGTGGTGATCATGTCCCCCCCTAACTCTTCTGTCTTCCAGCGAAGTGAGGTTTAATTCCCGTAGTCTCTCCTCGTAGCTCATACCTCTCAGCTCGGGTACTAGTCTGGTGGCAAACCTTTGAACCTTTTCCAGTTTAGTCTTATCCTTGACTAGATATGGACTCCATGCTGGGGCTGCATACTCCAGGATTGGCCTGACATATGTGGTATACAAAGTTCTGAATGATTCTTTACACAAGTTTCTGAATGCCGTTCGTATGTTGGCCAGCCTGGCATATGCCGCTGATGTTATCCGCTTGATATGTGCTGCAGGAGACAGGTCTGGCGTGATATCAACCCCCAAGTCTTTTTCCTTCTCTGACTCCTGAAGAATTTCCTCTCCCAGATGATACCTTGTATCTGGCCTCCTGCTCCCTACACCTATCTTCATTACATTACATTTGGTTGGGTTAAACTCTAACAACCATTTGTTCGACCATTCCTTCAGCTTGTCTAGGTCTTCTTGAAGCCTCAAACAGTCCTCTTCTGTTTTAATCCTTCTCATAATTTTAGCATCGTCCGCAAACATTGAGAGAAATGAATCGATACCCTCCGGGAGATCATTTACATATATCAGAAACAAGATAGGACCGAGTACAGAGCCCTGTGGGACTCCACTGGTGACTTCACGCCAATCGGAGGTCTCACCCCTCACCGTAACTCTCTGCTTCCTATTGCTTAGATACTCCCTTATCCACTGGAGCACCTTACCAGCTACACCTGCCTGTCTCTCCAGCTTATGTACCAGCCTCTTATGCGGTACTGTGTCAAAGGCTTTCCGACAATCCAAGAAAATGCAGTCCGCCCAGCCCTCTCTTTCTTGCTTAATCTGTGTCACCTGATCGTAGAATTCTATCAAGCCTGTAAGGCAAGATTTACCCTCCCTGAATCCATGTTGGCGATTTGTCACGAAGTCCCTTCTCTCCAGATGTGTTACCAGGTTTTTTCTCACGATCTTCTCCATCACCTTGCATGGTATACAAGTCAAGGACACTGGCCTGTAGTTCAGTGCCTCTTGTCTGTCGCCCTTTTTGTATATTGGGACCACATTCGCCGTCTTCCATATTTCTGGTAGGTCTCCCGTCTCTAGTGATTTACTATACACTATGGAGAGTGGCAAGCAAAGTGCCTCTGCACACTCTTTCAGTACCCATGGTGAGATCCCATCTGGACCAACCGCCTTTCTAACATCCAGATCCAGCAGGTGTCTCTTGACCTCCTCTCTCGTAATTTCGAACTCCTCCAAGGCCGCCTGGTTTACCTCCCTTTCTCCTAGCACAGTGACCTCACCCTGTTCTATTGTGAAGACCTCCTGGAACCTCTTGTTGAGTTCCTCACACACCTCTCTGTCATTCTCTGTATACCTGTCCTCGCCTGTTCTAAGTTTCAGTACCTGTTCTTTCACTGTTGTTTTCCTTCTGATGTGACTGTGGAGTAGCTTTGGTTCGGTCTTGGCTTTGTTTGCTATATCATTTTCAAAAATTTTCTCTGCTTCTCTTCTCACCCTGACGTACTCATTCCTGGTTCTCTGGTATCTCTCCCTGCTTTCTGGTGTTCTGTTATTCCGGAAGTTCCTCCACGCCTTTTTGTTCAGTTTCTTCGCTTCCATACATGCCCTATTATACCATGGATTCTTTTGTTGCTTCTCGGATTTTTCCCTTTGGGCCGGGATGAACCTGTTTACTGCCTCCTGACACTTTTGGGTAACATAGTCCAT
>NC_091178.1:42690453-42702953 GCF_040958095.1 Procambarus clarkii | reverse complement strand
TATGTGTGTGTGTATGTATGTATGGATATATGTATGTATGTATGTATGTATGTATGTATGTATGTATGTATGGATATATGTATGGATATATGTATGTATGTATGTATGTATGTATGTATGTATGTATGTATGTATGTATGTATGTATGTATGTGTGTGTGTATGTATGTATGGATATATGTATGTATGTATGTATGTATGTATGTATGTATGGATATATGTATGTATGTATGTATGTATGTATGTATGTATGTATGTATGTATGTATGTATGTATGTATGTGTGTGTGTATGTATGTATGGATATATGTATGTATGTATGTATGTATGTATGGATATATGTATGTATGTATGTATGTATGTATGTATGTATGTATGTATGTATGTATGTATGTATGTATGTATGGATATATGTATGTATGTATGTATGTATGTATGTATGTATGTATGTATGTATGTATGTATGTATGTATGATATATGTATGTATGTATGTATGTTGCTGCTGCTGTTGCTGTATGTATGTATGTATGTATGTATGTATGTATGGATATATGTATGTATGTATGTATGTATGTATGTATGTATGTATGTATGTATGTATGTATGTATGTATGTATGTATGTATGTGTGTGTCTGTGTGTGTAGGTATGTGTGTGTGTATGTGTGTGTGTCCATGCTTGCATGTACATATTTCTGTGTATTTATTTACTGCTAGTTGTACCCGGCTACGCGTTGCTGGGCCCCCTCCCCCGTCCCCTCGTCCCCCCCACCATCCCCCACTCCCTCGTCCCCCCCACCATCCCCCACTCCCTCGTCCCCCCCACCATCCCCCACTCCCTCGTCCCCCCCACCATCCCCCACTCCCTCGTCCCCCCCACCATCCCCCACTCCCTCGTCTCCCCCACCATCCCCCACTCCCCCGTCCCCTCGTCCTCCCCACCATCCCCCACTCCCCCGCCCCCCCCCCCCCACCATCCCCCACTCCCCCGTCCGATCAATTCCCAAATGATCTGATGTTCCCATCACAAGAAAATAAGAACAGTTAAAAAAATGAAATGAAAAAATATGAAAAATAAAAACTAGACTATACTTACAAAATGAACGATATGGTAAACAACACAGCACAATTCCAACACAATGTTACACCAAATAATTAAATCTAAATGAAAATAAATCGAAATCTATGAAAATTCAATTTATCAATGCAATCGAAAAAAAACATTGACATATTTAGTATAGCGTGTGTTGATTTTACGTGCAAGAGATGGCGCTGTTTTTCAAAAGAAGTATGTTTTGACCTGTCACAGGTGTGGCATCTATATAGCAGGTATATAAAAACACGCTGGGAGGCGAATGGAACGTTGTGGCAAAATTTCAAAGCAACTGATGAAGAACTTTCCGAGATAAAGCGATTTTGAACAAACGCACATTTCCATTTGTATTTATATAGATTTGTATTTAGTAAGTGTCTGCAGGATAGAACTGTTAGCTCTTGGACCCCGCCTTTCTTACTGCCAGTTGTCTATTGTACTGACCTACAGTATCTCTCTCCTCCCTCCCAGGTACCTATTTACCTATGAGAGAGAGAGAGAGAGAGAGAGAGAGAGAGAGAGAGAGAGAGAGAGAGAGAGAGAGAGAGAGAGAGAGAGAGAGAGAGAGAGAGAGAGAGAGAGAGGGAGGGAGAGAGGGGGGGAGGGGGAATAGGTACACACATGACAGAAGTGCCACTCTGGAAGAGAGGCAGAGAGAGTTAAAGAGAAATGGGAAAGGAGTGCATGTAAGGGAGAAGGAGAGGGAGAGGGGAGAAGAGGGAGAGGGGAGAAGAGGGGAGGGGAGAAGAGGGGAGGGAGAGGGGAGAGCGTCTAGGGAGAGGGGAGAGCGTCTAGGGAGAGGGGACAACACAACATGGCACAGTGTGCCAAGAGAGGGCAAAGACCACCCAGGAGAGGGGAGAGGTGAGTAGTGAAGGAAGGGGGAGAGACGGGTGAGGGAGACGGGTGAGGACAAGGGACAGTTAAAAAACAAGAAACGGGAGCAATGAGACGCCAAGCCTTCTTAAATATGGAAGGGCGCAGGAGGGGATAGGAGGGGAATGGACGACAGGGAGGGAGGGAAGGAAGGAGGGAGGGAAGGAGGGAGGGAAGGAGGGAGGGAGGAGATAATAGTATAAGGGGATAGGGTGGATGTCAACAAAGAAGGAGTAGGGAAATGAGCCGTGGAGGGGGAGAGGAGAGGAGAGGGGAGAGAGGGGAGGGACAGAGAGAGAGACGGGAGGGGAGAGAGAGACAGGGGGGAGGGAGGTGGACAGTGGACAGGAGAAGCTGCATCTCTCCCTGGAGAAATTCCCAGCAGCACCGGTGTGATATTTGAGGAACCTTGTGTGTGTGTGAGGGGGGGGGGGGAAGATGACAGGTGAGGGAGGGACGGGAGGGGTGAGGACAGGTGAGGGAGGGACGGGAGGGGTGAGGACAGGTGAGGGAGGGACGGGAGGGGTGAGGGAGGGGCGGGAGGGGCGATGACAGGTGAGGGAGGGACGGGAGGGGTGAGGGAGGGACGGGAGGGGTGAGGACAGGTGAGGGAGGGACGGGAGGGGTGAGGACAGGTGAGGGAGGGACGGGAGGGGTGAGGACAGGTGAGGGAGGGACGGGAGGGGTGAGGGAGGGACGGGAGGGGTGAGGACAGGTGAGGGAGGGACGGGAGGGGTGAGGGAGGGACGGGAGGGGTGAGGGAGGGACGGGAGGGGTGAGGGAGGGACAGGAGGGGTGAGGGAGGGGCGGGAGGGGTGAGGACAGGTGAGGGAGGGACGGGAGGGGTGAGGACAGGTGAGGGAGGGACGGGAGGGGTGAGGGAGGGACGGGAGGGGTGAGGGAGGGACGGGAGGGGTGAGGGAGGGACGGGAGGGGTGAGGGAGGGACGGGAGAGGTGAGGGAGGGACAGGAGGGTGAGGGAGGGGCGGGAGGGGTGAGGACAGGTGAGGGAGGGACGGGAGGGGTGAGGATAGGTGAGGGAGGGACGGGAGGGGTGAGGACAGGTGAGGGAGGGACGGGAGGGGTGAGGGAGGGACGGGAGGGGTGAGGGAGGGACGGGAGGGGTGAGGGAGGGACGGGAGGGGTGAGGGAGGGACGGGAGGGGTGAGGGAGGGACAGGAGGGGTGAGGGAGGGACGGGAGGGGTGAGGACAGGTGAGGGAGGGACGGGAGGGGTGAGGACAGGTGAGGGAGGGACGGGAGGGGTGAGGACAGGTGAGGGAGGGACGGGAGGGGTGAGGACAGGTGAGGGAGGGACGGGAGGGGTGAGGGAGGGACGGGAGGGGTGAGGGAGGGACAGGAGGGGTGAGGGAGGGGCGGGAGGGGTGAGGACAGGTGAGGGAGGGACGGGAGGGGTGAGGACAGGTGAGGGAGGGACGGGAGGGGTGAGGGAGGGACGGGAGGGGTGAGGGAGGGACAGGAGGGGTGAGGGAGGGGCGGGAGGGGTGAGGACAGGTGAGGGAGGGGCGGGAGGGGTGAGGACAGGTGAGGGAGGGACGGGAGGGGTGAGGGAGGGGCGGGAGGGGCGATGGCAGGTGAGGGAGGGACGGGAGGGGTGAGGACAGGTGAGGGAGGGACGGGAGGGGTGAGGACAGGTGAGGGAGGGACGGGAGGGGTGAGGACAGGTGAGGGAGGGGTGAGGGAGGAACGGGAGGGGTGAGGGAGTAACACTTAACCTTTAACATGGCCAGCGACCGCCTGCTTCCTCCATATCTTCCTCCACTACTGTATGGTCCCAGCCACCCCCCCCCCTGGTGTGTGGCTCCCCCCCTGGTGTGTGGCTTCCCCCTGGTGTGTGGCTCCCCTCTAGTGTGTGGCTCCCCCCTGGTGTGTGGCTCCCCTCTAGTGTGTGGCTCCCCCCTGGTGTGTGGCTCCCCCCTGGTGTGTGGCTCCCCTCTAGTGTGTGGCTCCCCCCCCCTGGTGTGTGGCTCCCCTCTAGTGTGTGGCTCCCCCTGGTGTGTGGCTCCCCTCTAGTGTGTGGCTCCCCCCTGGTGTGTGGCTCCCCCCTGGTGTGGCTCCCCCCCCTGGTGTGTGGCTCCCCCCTGGTGTGTGGCTCCCCTCTAGTGTGTGGCTCCCCCCTGGTGTGTGGCTCCCCCCTGGTGTGTGGCTCCCCCCCTGGTGTGTGGCTCCCCCCTGGTGTGTGGCTCCCCTCTAGTGTGTGGCTCCCCCCTGGTGTGTGGCTCCCCCCTGGTGTGTGGCTCCCCCTGGTGTGTGGCTCCCCCCCCTGGTGTGTGGCTCCCCTCTAGTGTGTGGCTCCCCCCTGGTGTGTGGCTCCCCTCTAGTGTGTGGCTCCCCCCTGGTGTGTGGCTCCCCCCCTGGTGTGTGGCTCCCCCCCTGGTGTGTGGCTCCCCCTGGTGTGTGGCTCCCCCCCCCCTGGTGTGTGGCTCCCCCCTGGTGTGTGGCTCCCCCCTGGTGTGTGGCTCCCCCCTGGTGTGTGGCTCCCCCCTGGTGTGTGGCTCCCGTCTAGTGTGTGGCTCCCCCCTGGTGTGTGGCTCCCCCCTGGTGTGTGGCTCCCCCCCTGGTGTGTGGCTACCCCCTGGTGTGTGGCTCCCCTCTAGTGTGTGGCTCCCCCCTGGTGTGTGGCTCCCCCCTGGTGTGTGGCTCCCCTCTAGTGTGTGGCTCCCCCTGGTGTGTGGCTCCCCCCCCTGGTGTGTGGCTCCCCTCTAGTGTGTGGCTCCCCCCTGGTGTGTGGCTCCCCTCTAGTGTGTGGCTCCCCCCTGGTGTGTGGCTCCCCCCCTGGTGTGTGGCTCCCCCCTGGTGTGTGGCTCCCCCCCTGGTGTGTGGCTCCCCCCTGGTGTATGGCTCCCCCCTGGTGTGTGGCTCCCCCTGGTGTGTGGCTCCCCCCCTGGTGTGTGGCTCCCCCCTGGTGTGTGGCTCCCCCCTAGTGTGTGGCTCCCCCCTGGTGTGTGGCTCCCCCCCTGGTGTGTGGCTCCCCCCTGGTGTGTGGCTCCCCTCTGGTGTGTGGCTCCCCCCTGGTGTGTGGCTCCCCCCTGGTGTGTGGCTCCCCTCTAGTGTGTGGCTCCCCCCTGGTGTGTGGCTCCCCCCCTGGTGTGTGGCTCCCCCCTGGTGTGTGGCTCCCACCCTTGTGTGTGGCTCCCCCCCTGGTGTGTGTCTCCCCCCTGGTGTGTGGCTCCCACCCTGGTGTGTGGCCCCCCCCCCTTGTGCGTGGCTCCCCCCTGGTGTGTGGCTCCCCCCCTGGTGTGTGGCTCCCCCCTGGTGTGTGGCTCCCCCCTGGTGTGTGGCTCCCCCCCTGGTGTGTGGCTCCCACCCTGGTGTGTGGATCCCCCCCCTGGTGTGTGGCCCCCCCTGGTGTGTGGCTCCCACCCTGGTGTATGGCTCCCACCCTGGTGTGTGGTTCCCCCCCCCCCTGGTGTGTGGTGACACTCCCCCCTGGTGTGTAGTGGCACTCCCCCCTGGTGTGTGGCTCCCACCCTGATGTGTGGCTCCCCCTGATGTGTGGCTCCCACCCTGGTGTGTGGCTCCCCCCTGATGTGTGGCTCCCCCCTGGTGTGTGGCTCCCCCTGGTGTGTGGCTCCCCCCTGATGCGTGGCTCCCCCTGATGTGTGGCTCCCCCCTGGTGTGTGGTCCCCCCCCTGATGTGTGGCTTCCCCCTGGCGTGTGGCTCCCCCCTGATGTATGGCTCCCCCCTGGTGTGTGGCTCCTTCCCCTGGTATGTGGCTCCCCCCCTGGTGTGTGGCCTCCCCCCCCCCGATGTGTGTCTCCCCCCCCCCTAATGTGTGGCTCCCCCTGATGTGTGGCTCACCCCTGATGTGTGGCTCTCCCCTGATGTGTGGCTCCCTCCCCTGGTATGTGGCTCCCCCCCCCCCGATGTGTGGTTCTCCCCTATTGTGTGGCTCCCCCCCTGATGTGTGGCTCCCCCCCTGGTGTGTGGCTCCCCCCCCCCCCTGATGTGTGGCTCCCCCCTGGTGTGTGGCTACCCCCCGGGTGTGTGGCTCCCTCCCCTGGTATGTGGCTCCCACCCTGGTTGTGTGGCTCCCCCCCCCCTGATTTGTGCCCCCCTGGTGTGTGGCTCCCCCCCTGATGTGTGGCTCCCCCCCCCCTGATGTGTGGCTCCCCCACTGATGTGTGGCTCCCCCCTGATGTGTGGGCTCCCCCCCTGATGTGTGGCTCCGCCCTGGTGTGTGGCTCCTCTCCCCCTGATGTGTGGCTCCCGCCCTGATGTGTGGCTCCCCCTGATGTGTGGCTCCCACCCTGGTGTGTGGCTCCCCCCTCCTGATGTGTGGCTCCCCCCCCCTGATGTGTGGCTCCCCCTGATGTGTGGCTCCCCCCCCCTGATGTGTGGCTCCCCCTGATGTGTGGCTTCCCCCCCTGATGTGTGGCTCCCCCTGATGTGTGGCTCCCCCCCTGATGTGTGGCTCCCACCTGATGTGTGGCTTCACCCTGGTGTGTGGCTCCTCCCTGGTGTGTGCCCCTCCCCCCTGGTGTGTGGCAAAGTCAACACCAACAATCAACAGCCAATTAATACACAACTATATTCTACCTACTTCAAGACCCCCGAACTAATATAGAAGCAGCAAGAGGAGGTCTGGGCCAATAGACCTTCTGCAGTTACTTCCATTCTTATGTTTTCATACCCAATTTATACCCTTTGTGTCGTGTTGTCTTGTGTTTGTTTTGTTACCCAAAACTTTTGTGCCATACCACCTTACCCAAAACGAATATAAGTACGATGAATTTTTATGTGTAAACTAAGTCTTGAAAACGTAATAAGAGTTACGAAACGCGTTCAGGCGTCAGACCATAAATAAAATGAATTTTGGAGAATTGATATTTCAATTACAATCAACAGTGAAGAAAAACATAAGAAATATTGAGAAAATTCGTGTTAGAATTATTAATCTTACCTTTCTCGGTCATATTCAACAATATATGTTTACAAGAAAGACTGCTACCAAAATATACTAATACTAAAATGCACGACCCACCAGCAAGAAACCAAGCCTTCACGATAAATTTTCGCCAAGATCTGATTTGAAATCAGATACACAATGCAGAAAATGAGATCAACGACAACAAAACGCAACTACTCCACGCTACAAACCAATGGAGGAACAGCAACATTGACGAAGTCCTCTGTACTCGCATCGAACCAACACCTCGACATCCTCACAAATCGACATCACCACAGCACCGAAACCAGGATCATCAAGAAACTGACAGCATTATTTGGAGGACCTATGGCGATTCCACGACCCAGAGATGGCTCCCTTAAACCTTGCTGGAATCAACCTCACTGAGGACCAAATTACTCTCTTAAATCTGGGTATAAACTGTCAGGTTATGTCCAGACAGAGTGAGATGGCCCGGAAAGTGGAGTTGGAGATCCTATTGGACGATATATTCGACTTCGAGAACACAAAAGAAGGTGACCACTAAAGACACCTTACAAGCAGAACTTATTGCAGAAGGAGGAAAAGATTCGAGGTAATTACAGAAGCACCATACTGTCCCCCGAGCACAAAGCGGCAGCTAAGAGCCTTCGTGAGAACAAGGAGATAGTCGTCAGAAGAGGTGACAAGTCGCCAATATACGTCATTCTTAAAAAAGACGAATATCTGGCGAAAATGAACCTCATATTCTCTGACCAAACTAAATTCCAAAGGATAACGAAGGACACTACAGCCGAATTGAGAACGAAGGTAAACAGATTGATCGAAACTGTGAATGCCAAGAAATCCGGACTCCACCTGCCAAAGGTTATTGGGGAATACAAACCTGGGTATGCATATGGGAATGTCAAGACCCACAAGCCTGGAAACCCACTTCGGCCAATCATCAGCCAGATACCCACACCCCACACACAGACAGGCTAAGCGACTCAACGGCTTGCTGACCTCCTTATGTACCTTGTACTTTCAGCCTGAAGTCTCCAAAGGAATTTGTTGACTTACTGCAGGGAGTACGAACAACGGGGATAAGAGCCTCGTTGGATGTAGAGTTACTGTTTACCAACGTACCTGAGGATGAAACAATTGGGATGATAGCGGACAGAGTGTATCATGCACTCCTCTTGACATACCAGAAAACATTCTAAAGAAACTACTCCGAGCTTGTACTAAAGAGGCACCCTTCTTGAGCCCGGATGGGCACATGTATAAGCAAGTAGATGGGGTCGCCATGGGTTCTCCCCTAGGTGTCCTGTTTGAGAACTTCTACAAGGGTACCATCGAACAGAAGGTCTTAGTCGACATGGACTTGAAACCGGCCATATACTGCATGTATGTTGACGACATTTTAACGCAGGTACCTGATGCCAGACGTCTGCAACAACTGAAGGAGGCATTTCAGCGGAATTCTGGTTGAGTTTCACTTTTGAGATGGAGAAGGATAGGAAGTTGCCCTTTCTAGATATAACAGTCGCGGAAAGGAGTGGAGGTTTCCACACTGCAGTCTACACTAAGGAAACAAACATAGGAATGTGCCTAAATGCCAACAGTGACTGCCCAGGACAGGTACAAAAGGAGTGTTGTCAACGCTTACGTCGACCGTGCTTTCAGCCATAGCTCAGGATGGAAGCAAGTCGATGACGAACTCTGCAGGGTAAGGCAGGTCGTAGTCAACAACGGCTTATCTAATGGTTTTGTTGAAGACATTATAAAAAGAAAGGTGAAACGCCATACAACCTCTGAAGAGTCAACCAACACAACACATGTACCCCCTATTAGACTGTTTTACAGGAACTTTTTTTCAACGGCTTATAAAACGGAGGAAAGGGTCCTGAAAGATATTGTTAATAGGAACGTTATCCCTACAGACAAAAATCAGAAAATACAATTGACAATTTACTACAAAAACAAAAAAACGGCCAACCTACTCATGAAAAACTCTCCAGACACCAAACAGAACGCCTTGAAGGAGACCAACGTCGTCTATGCCTTCACACGCCCACTTGGGGACTGTAAGCCCCAAAGAACTCAGTATATAGGCAAGACAACAACGTCTCTTTCTAGGCGATTGACAATGCACAAACAACAGAGCTCCATCAAGGAACATATAATCTCTTCTCACAACCAGACCATCACCAGAGAAATCTTAACAAGCAACACAGAAATCATCGATAAATACAGCGATAGCAGGAGACTCGACATCAGCGAGGCACTACACATCAAAAGTCAACACCAACAATCAAACAGCCAATTAACGCATAACTATATTCTTCCCACTTCACGACCCCGAACCAATATGGAAGCAGTAAGAGAAAGTATGGGCCAATAGGCCTTCTGCCGTTACTTCCATTCTTATGTTTTTCATACCCAATTTATACTCACCTCACCCAAAACATTTGTGTCATATCACCTCACCCAAAGCGCATAATATTTGTTATGTGTAAACCAGTGTTGAGAATGTAAGAAGCCCTTACGAAACGCTTTTAGGCGTCAGACCAAATAAAATGAAAAAATGAATTTTGGAGAGTTTAATTTTTTCAATTACCCTCGACAGTAAAGAAAAACGTAAGAAATATTGAGAAGATTCGTGTTAGAATGATTAATTTAACACCTTTCGGTCATATTCAACACCACATATGTTTACAATAAAGACTTCTACCAAAATTTTTTGTGTATATATATATATATATATATATATATATATATATATATACCAAAAGCTAAATGATAAGATAAGGACTGGAGGCCTTAATGACCCTTCCCCACCAAAAATGGTTGCCAAAATTGGCCCTCGTGAGACTTCCGGTGGGGGGGGGCGAGGCTGTGATGACGGCCGCGCGGGAGAATTACCGATTATAGCAAATGAAGTAAGATATGCGGCCCCAATTACACAGATTACCTTCGACCTGATCAACGCTGAGAGCCCCGACCTACTGCTGAGACCGTGACCAACCTGATTGGCAGCCAGGGAGAGAGAGAGAGAGAGAGAGAGAGAGAGAGAGAGAGAGAGAGAGAGAGAGAAGAGAGAGAGAGAGAGAGAGAGATAGAGGAGAGAGAGAGAGAGAGAGAGAGAAAGACGAGAGAGAGAGAGAGAGAGAGTGAGAGAGAGAGAGAGAGAGGAGAGAGAGAGAGAGAGAGAGAGATGGAGAAAGACAGAGATAGAGAGAGAGAGAGAAGAGAGAGATGCTGCAGGAGAGACACAGAACACAGGGAGGCAGGTTAAGAGGCACTTGAAACGCAATATCCATCTTGTAATCTGGAAGAAGATAATTTCTTACGGTCGACCTCCACCATTTTTCCCCTCCCTCTCTCTCCCCTCCCCCCCCCACACAGTGTGAGGGTGGGGTGGAGGGGGAGGGGGTTATAACAAGGTGCGGCGCACAAGTGCACATGCACAAGATGCAGCTGGAAAAATCTATAGCCCACAAGCAGGTTATGGAGCAGGCGAGCGGCCGTAGTAGTGTAGGAGAGGATGGACTGGCGGGAGGATGGGCTGGGGGATAGTGTAGGGGGCGCCACTCTATCCCCACACGCACACACACGCACGCGCGCGCGCACACACACAGGTGGAGGCGACCGGGACCCTTCTCCCCCCCCCCCCCTCCCCCAGCCGGTGACAGGCTCGGGCCATCTGTCAATCCTTAGGGGCGTAGAGAGGTGCTTCCTGGAGCCCAAATGGTGCCCAAATGGTGCCGAATTCTGGGTGTGGAAGGTGGCACAAGCTACCACAACCAGCAGAGGACGGCGCATGTGTGTGCCCCCTCCCCCCCCCCCCTGGCACTACGGGTGCCACTCTCACCACACGGGGCAGCAGGCCACACCAGCCTGGCCCATCACACACCTGCCTGGCCCACCACACATCTGTACCAGGTGTGTGGTGGTGGGGTTTTACACCCCCTCACCCCCCACACACACACACACGCTAAACAAGTCATTCCCTGGCGCGTGCACTCAACCTGCCGTGAGTGAGTGCAGGTGAACGAAGTGCGTGCGGTGATGAACGAAGCCAAGTGAGGTCCGGGTGAGCGCATGCAGATGACGGCCACAAGGGGCACGTGATGCCGCTCCCACAATTTTAATACACAGCGATTTGTTTATCATTTGATCGTCTGCCAGAGTATGGCACACCGCCCCCCCCCCTCTCCCCCCCCTCATAGTGAGGGGTAACAGTGGTTGATGAGGGAGCCGTGAGAATGAGGGGTCGGGATGAGGGGTCGAGTGGGCGTATTTCCATAAAAAGCTGTAGTGGACTCGCTTCCTCCTCCCCTCCCCCCCCTGGGATGCCCCATTCTCCCCCCCCTCTCTCTCTCTCCTGCCTCACTCTATCGATCTACGCCTCTTTAAACTGGGCTGTTCCCCCCCCCTCCTCGTCCGTCCTTCCCTCATCCCTCACACACACGTCTACCACACACACGTCTCTCACTGACAGACACGTCCACCAACCACTTGGCCTGCACGGTACAGCGATACCGTCTCGCTTCGTACACGGTCGGTGTTCAATCCCCCGCTATCCTCCAAGTGCTTGGACGCCATTCCTTTCCCTACTCCCACCCCCCCCCCCCCCGTCCCATCTCAAATCCTTATCCTGACTTCCTTCCCAGTGATATGTAGTCATCATGGCTTGGCGTTTTTCTCCTCATAATTCTCATCAATTCCCCCTTTACTTATCCGGTCTATTCCATCTCTGTCTCCCTCTGACTCCTATCTCCTCTCTTAATTATTCCTTAAATTCCACATAATTCTTCATCTACTGTAAAATCGTCATTAATTAACACAAAACCAAAATATATTAATACATTATTTATTTACAATAAGACAATATTATTTATAATACATTAGTATTTAATAATACATTATTAATTTCAGCGTACTAATTTATAAAAAAATAGGCCAGATGTTTTGTCTATTAACACATTTAGGTATATGTGCATGTGTACAGCTGCCCTAGACTATATGAAGGGGAGTACAGCTGTCCTAGACTATATGAAGGGGGAGTACAGCTGTCCTAGACTATATGAAGGGGAGTACAGCTGTCCTAGACTATATGAAGGGGAGTACAGCTGTCCTAGACTATATGAAGGGGGAGTACAGCTGCCCTAGACTATATGAAGGGGAGTACAGCTGTCCTAGACTATATGAAGGGGAGTACAGCTGTCCTAGACTATATGAAGGGGGAGTACAGCTGTCCTAGACTATATGAAGGGGAGTACAGCTGTCCTAGACTATATGAAGGGGAGTACACCTGTCCTAGACTATATGAAGGGGGAGTACAGCTGTCCTAGACTATATGAAGGAGAGTACAGCTGTCCTAGACTATATGAAGGGGAGTACAGCTGTCCTAGACTATATGAAGGGGAGTGCAGCTGTCCTAGACTATATGAAGGGGAGTACAGCTGTCCTAGACTATATGAAGGGGAGTACAGCTGCCCTAGACTATATGAAGGGGAGTACACCTGCCCTAGACTATATGAAGGGGAGTACACCTGCCCTAGACTATATGAAGGGGAGTACAGCTGTCCTAGACTATATGAAGGGGAGTACTGCTGTCCTAGACTATATGAAGGGGAG